>NC_091979.1:281034290-281334290 GCF_044704955.1 Pristiophorus japonicus
TTAGTTCCCACAGACAACACAAATATACCAGATACTGTGATTTCCTTCTTTGCTGACTTTAATGGCAACAGCAATATTTAAGCTATATTTCTCCATGTCTAACTAACATAATTTGAAAGTAAAAATCATCTTGCACAAAAAATGTATTCCCACTATGAAGAAATTACATTTGATTAAGGCAATCCCTCTGAAGCCAGAACATTTGAAAGTAGCTATAATGAATACTAACTCTAGTAACTATTTGGTTTGTTAGTCAATGTCAGATAAAACAGTACTTTACAAAGAAATCTTTTAAATATTTCAGTAAACCTTGCAGCTGTCTTTTTAAAAGTTATTAATTGAATATTTATTCACTTTCCATTTGCTTAAAAATGCTTGGAATTCCATGAGGTTACATTATGTAACATTTACAATGTACCTATCATTTAGGTTCAAATCCCAATGGATTGACATTTATGAAAAGCTTGCGTCTAAAGCTGAACCCCCGTACAGCATTAATGTAATTAAAATGGCCAAGAATTGGAAGAAAACTGGAACTATGATTAATTCAACAATATTATTGTCTATGATTAGACAACCTTAACAATTAATAATCATGGAACCCCCATTTTCAGCCGCCGAGTTTAAGAGAACCATGATGCAGTTCACCCCCAAATGATTATTTCACACATTTCTTTCTTTTACAAATACATTACCATATTTTATATGACTATGGCTGTAAATTGTGAAAATGAATTTACATTTCTACCAATCTTTAATTAGTTTTGTGTCTGCAGTTCAATACAGAATAAGAAATACAAGCACCACTCTGACTGACTTTCAATAATATTGTTTTACATTTTTTACAGTGAAAGCAGCTTAAAAGAGGATATGCCATGCTTTCCAGTGGAATATCATATTAATCCCATGAGCAACGATAAATTCAAACTTACACAATTACTCAAAATGGGATATAGAACAGAACGCTAGTAGCTATACTATTTATTTGCTTTTATTTAAAATCAAAATAATGTTCTATTTGCATTTTAATCCACATTAGAATGTATATTTATGCATAAATACATATTTCCTGTGACACAATTAGATCACGTTATTAAGCATTGGTGATGTTTACAGGACTAACACATTTACTGAGATGAATTTTCATTGTATGAGTTTTCCCTTTTAGGCTTTTTGCCTGACATATTCATAAACTGAAAAGTGGTTATTGATTAAATATCCTCACTGTACATGAAACAGAATCATCGTTCAGATTCTTCTACAAATGAGTTATGAGATCTTCCTCACTAGCAAACAAACTAATGTCCTAATTGACTAGTGCCCATGTAATATTCTTTCTATTCCATTCAAAGACTATTTCATCTTTAAAAGTTAGGAAACAATAGTAGTATTAAGAACTTACTACCTAGTCGGTTGGTGGTACAGTTGGAAAACATGCATTATTTTACATTTTGCAGTGACATAAAATATGTATATTTAAGTCCATTAAAACAAAGACTAGCACAGTGGATGGTTGGCTAGACTGTGTGACTGTTACTCTCAGTATTTTTTAAAGCAATCAGTCCTATCAGATTAATTAGGCTTCCTAGCCTTCCTCTGAGCCTGACTTTAAATGGTAATCACAACATTTCTTAACATTGTTCTAGATGGCTTTAACATTGATTTACTATTCTACTTTTGCTTTATAATAATTCATTTGGTCTGTTATATAACTATGTACTGTATATTCTGGCAACCAACAGAGCCATGTTGGAAAGTCACAAGGCAATCTTTGCTTTAACAATTCTTTCCTGCATCTCATTATTGTTCTCTGATTTCCTGGAACACTTTACAACTGAAATTAATTTCTGGTTATTAATACCATAATTTTGTTTGGTAAAAAGTGCTATATTTTCCACATATTTTATATATATATATATATATATAAATGTGGAAAATATAGCATATTATATACAATAGAAAATATTTATGTGTGTGTGTATATATATATATATATATATAATGTATATATGTGCGCCTATATAATCAGCTCGTCATCCATTGTGTTAGTTTTTATTTTTACTGACTTTTATTTTGATATTGCTTATAAACTTGGAAATCTTGGAAAAAGTAATAAAGAGGTGGAAAATATGTCATTTTTTTAACAAACAAAATTATGGTATTAATACCCAGAAATGAATTTCAGATATAAAAGTGTTCCAAGAAATCAGAGAACAATAATGAGATGCAGGAAAGAATTGTTAAAGCAAAGATTGTCTTGTAATTTTCCAACATGGCTCTGTTGGTTGCCAGAATATACAGTACGCTCAGTGTAGAGCTGCCACACTGGCAACATGAAGAATGTAAACCTTTCAAAATGCCCATTTTTAATAACAAGTAAAAAAGCCATACTTTACAAAAATGGAAAGTTTTTATTGCTATTTAGGGATATAAAAAATAGAAAATTAAATCTATCTGACACTTGGAAACCACCGAGAATTACTTTAAGAAATGTTGTGATTACCATTGAAAGCTCAGCTAATAGCGAGTGGATTAACTAACAGACCTATTTAATCTAATTTTCCTCCATTTGGTTGCTCTTTCATTAAGTGACCATAAGACCAATCAGGTAAAAATAAGTAAACATTGGCTTGTGCAAACGATATTATGGGCAGAAAGTTTTAATACATTAATGTTTCAGCATTACAGAAAATGGAATTTGCATGTAACATGCTGCAAGAGAAAGTTCAGTTACAAAAATGTTTGTATACAACATCATTACAGTTGTCTGTAAACAAATAATGGGAGCAGTCCCTTCAGATGAAAGGGGTTTTATAGTTAATCCACTCACTTTATCCAGACTTTAAATGATACATCAAATATCATAAAACAGTTCTAGATGCTTTCCAAATGTCAAATTTAATATTTGAATTTTCCTTTATAATAAATGTTGAAACAAAATCATCTTCAAACCAGATATGATGGATAATAAGTTCCAGTGAGGTTCTGAAAAATGGACTATGAAGTGCACCGTATCTTTTAAGTATTGAATTTCAATCCTCTTATTTCCAAACTCAGTGTCTTTCACTTTGAGACAACAATATTCCACAAGACGTAAAGTTAGCATAAACATTATACAGTAGAAAATTAACAAATACATTACATGGTAAACATTCTGTGAATAATACAAACGCTGTCTACTAGATTCAGAGGGTTAGGAGGTAGCATCTAACATTTTGGTGTGTGAAATCTCACCTTGTATCAGCACAATATTATTTTATTCCTTGTTTGGACAACCACTTTTTAAAATAGTGAAAATGAACCATCTTCATTGTTAGGTTATCAGCAACCGTGCTGCTTCAGTGTGGCTTTGGCACCTGCCTTTTCTTATACTTTATGCCATGTTTTACCAGTCATCACAGCATCTACCTCATATATTATTTAAAATGCTTGGCTCCCAAGAAGTGCATTACAAAGCGGGTAGCCTGCATAAGGCATTGTGGTGCCTCCTGTTCAAAGGATTTCCGTTCAAGTCCCCACTTTGATCTCATTCAAAGCCACACAAAGTCCATGGATGAAGCTAAGCATTTTTGTGGTCAAATTTCATGTGATAGAGGACAGCTTTAACTTGAAGCAGGAAACACCAGGATAGTGATCCACACTACACCATAAAGCACACCTCCTGCCAATCAACACAGATCATCATCATCATAGGCAGTCCCTCGGAATCGAGGAAGACTTGCTTTCACTCTAAAAATGAGTCCTTAGGTGGCTGAACAGTCCAATACGAGAACCACAGTCCCTCTCACAAGTGGGACAGAGAGTCGTTGAGGGAAAGGGTGAGTGGGACTGGTTTGCCACACGCTCTTTCCGCTGCCTGCGCTTGATTTCTGCATGCTCTCGACGACGAGACTCGAGGTGCTCAGTGCCCTCCCGGACGCACTTCCTCCACTTAGGGCGGTCTTTGGCCAGGGACTCCCAGGTGTCAGTGGGGATGTTGCACTTTATCAGGGAGGCTTTGAGGGTGTACTTGTAATGTTTCCTCTGCCCACCTTTGGCTTGCTTGCCATGAAGGAGTTCTGAGTAGAGCGCTTGCTTTGGGAGTCTCGTGTCTGGCATGCGAACAATATGGCCTGCCCAGCGGAGCTGATCAAGTGTGGTCAGTGCTTCAATGCTGGGGATGTTGGCCTGGTCGAGGACACTAGCGTTGGTGCATCTGTCCTCCCAGTGGGTTTGTAGGATCTTGCGGAGATCCGCAAACATCCGTAAGACAAAGGTCCTCCACCAGCCTATCCTCGCCGCACAGCACTGCCCCCCAGTCATCAAGATCCACAACGCGGCCCTGGAAAACATGGACCACTTACCATACCTCGGGTGCCTCTTATCAACAAGAGCAAACATTGACGACGAGGTTCAACACCGCCTCCAGTGCGCCACCTGAGGAAAAGAGTGTTTGAAGACCAGGCCATCAAATCTGCCACCAAGCTCATGATCTACAGGGTTGTAGTAATACCACCCTCCTGTATGGCTCAGGGACGTGGACCATGTACAGTAGCCACCTCAGGTCACTGGAGAAATACCACCAATGATGTCTCCGCAAGATCCTACAAACCAACACAGAACAGCATGGCTAGCAGCAGTGGAGCTATGCTTCAGAGAGCCCCAACCCCCGTCACCAACAGAGGACAGTGCAACTGAGAAGGCTTCGAAAGTGGATAAAAGGATGAAGGGAACATTAATATAAATAAGCATTTGATACCAGGAACTTACTTTATATAACTCTCAGGTATTGTGGAATTAGTGTTTCCCAGTATCTGAGAGGACCAGGCTTCCCTCACATCAATAGTAATATGTAATGATGGGCATGGACACATAAGCAGTACATTATATTATGGCGAGTTTTTAAAACCAGAGCTTTGTATAGTTCGAGGGTCACCTAATCAGATTAACACTTACATTGGTGCATCTATCCTCCCAATGGATTTTCAGGATCTTGCGGAGGCAGCGTTTGTGATATTTCTCCAGTGCTTTGAGGTGTCTACTGTATATGGTCCACATCTCTGAGCCATATAGGAAGCCCCTTGTAGACCATAAGCTTGGTGCCAGATTTGAGGTCATGGTTTTCGAACACTCTCTTCCTCAGGCGACCGAAGGCTGTACTGGCACACTGGAGGCGGTGTTGGATCTTGTGGTCAATGTCTGCCCTTGCTGATAATCGGCTCCTGAGGTATGGAAAATGGTCCACTTTGTCTAAGGCCGTGCCATGGATTTTGATGTGGGTGCAGTGCTGTGTGGCAGGGCAGTTGGTGGAGGACCTTTGTCTTATGGATGTTTAGTGTAAGGCCCATGCTTTCATACATCTCTGTGAAGCTGTTGACGATGGCTTGGAGTTCAGCTTTTGACTATGAGCAGACACAAATGTCATCTGCGTACTGTAGTTCGATGACACAGGATCGATATTCCCAGCATCGAAGCACTGACCACACTCAGCCAGCTCTGTTGGGTGGGCCACATCATCCACATGCCCAACACGAGACTCTCAAAGCAAGCGCTCTATTCGGAACTTCTACATGGCAGGCGAGCCCCAGGTGGGCAGAGGAAACGTTTCAAGGGCATCCTCAAAGCCTCCTTGATAAAGTGCAACATTCCCACCGGCACCTGAGAATCCCTGGCCCAAGACCGGCCTAAGTGGAGGAAGAGCATCCGGGAGGGCGCTGAGCACCTCGAGTCTCGTCGCGGAGGACAAGTGTAGGCAGCGGAAGGAGCTTGCAGCAAACCAGACTCCCCACCCACCCTTTTGTTCAACGACTGTCTGTCCCACCTGTGACAGAGACTGTAATTCCCGTATTGCACTGTTCAGTCACCTGAGAACTCACTTTTGGAGTGGAAGCAAGTCTTCCTCGATTTTGAGGGGCTGCCTATGATAATGATGATGAATCAGGTTAAATTAAAACCTTGGGAAAAAATTGATGGACAAAAAAAAAAGAAAGAGCCTACAACAGAACTAAATTTGGAAATATTTCAGACATGAAGGTGAATGCTTCTACTTAAAACAGCTAATGAATAGATGAATAACAAAATCCTAGAAACTGAACCCGGGTTATGCAGAGTTTAAGAAATGATAAATAGCTAACCTACACTTCCCTAATGAATTAGCAGCCTGTTACTTTTACCATCTGAATTTTCCTTACCTGTGAAGCAATTTACAGAGATGAAATGTAACCACAAATGATTATGTTGTCATCATTCTGACATTAATTTGGACTTAATTATATACAGGATGTCCTTTGTACCAGTGTAAGTCAAAGATGATAATAATTAAACCAGTATCATTTACACTTAAAAAAAAACTTAGCATGCACTTTTCAACAATGATAATGTTACATTACACACACATTGGCTTAGTTGACAATGACTAGGAGAGTTCCTTTTGCTGCCAACTTAATACAATCAATGTACTTCAGGTTCTCTCAGTTTTACTACCTAATATCCAGTGTATAACCATGTTAACTTTAGTAATGGTAACTATATGAGCTTATGTGCTAAATGAAATAGAAGTCTTAATTTCAAATTTGTTAAAAGCGTATACAAGTTTGTAATTAACTTGAAAGAAGATGGAATTCTGTTTTTCTTTCAAATGGAGAATCTTGCATTTTCCTAAATGGTTTAGTCATAAATAATTAACAACACCACGATACTTCCCTTAATTTTTCACTATCTACTCAAAACATATTTGGATAACAGTGACAAATATTATCAAACGTGCATAAAATAAGTCTCTGCCACCTCCATCAATAGTGGTAAAGGTGAACACATATAAATTAATATGGCCTTCTTAACGCAAATTACTGTCAGCTTAAAATTTGCAGCAGATTTAACACGAATGCTTCAAATGATTGCAATTCAAAATTTAATCTCAACAACTCAATTAAACAAATTGAATTTTTAAAGAACAAATGGGAATTCATAAAATTAAAACTGCAGACTAGTTTTAACTTTAGACATTTATGAGTGATAACCAGAAGAAAAAAACATAGCTTCCAGTTCCCTTTATTCGTTGTCTCAGCAGTTAGAGGGGGTTGGCAGGCAGCATCACAAAAGGATAAAAATGTCTGCAATCGAAACACAGTTTTTGCCTCACAATAAATCATCTGTCACATCATCACAGCCCTGTAGATAATGAGCAATAAAGTTTCCACACTCAGGGAATGAAGACCTAGACATAAAAACACAAGTAAGCCTGCCATAAGTCGATTGTTTTCTCTGTTATCTGTATAAGGTTTGCTGTTTACTTATCAAATGAACACTGAATGCATTGCTTACATCAATATTTTTAGTGCTTGTAAAATACAGAGTATAGTACAAGTCAGTTAATGGATATCCTGTTAATGAGAATGTTCACTTAAAGAGGACATTTGCTCAGACACAGATTAATTCCCTACATAGGGTAATGGAAAACTACTGGTTTATAGGAACAGTTTAGATTGGATGTGCTGCTTTATAGGTGCAATTACTAGGTAGAAAAAGCAATAGTCAAAGAGTTTCATTTGGATGTAATTTAGTTACGAAAGGACTGAGGCTCTTTGTGACAAGCTGATTCTGTTTTATGCAAATAAATTCTGGTTGAGTGACTTGGTGGTGTAGTAGGTTAGTTCACTGTCCATTCCCTCTGGGACCAGAGTTAGAATTCAGCCCAGAATGATAAGATGAAAGTGTTCATTCTCTGCCAGCTGTAAGGGTCCTTAGTGGATGTGGGCCAATAGCAAACAACTGATTTTGACTGCATACAGGTTGGTATTCTCTCTTGTAAAGGCCATAAGGAGGGCTGCTCTGGGGAAAGATACTTTCATACTGGTGGTAAGGTGAGCACTCTTGTGATGTTTGGCATTAAAGTGTATTGCTGTGAGAACTTTACTCTATATCTAATCTGAAGTATATTTCACCCAGGAGTGTGTCATGTTGGCACCAATACCCAAAATAACAAAGTGTTCCATTCTCAAGCGCTGACATCTCTCTGCTTGATAAATGCAAAGGAAAAATTCAAATCTTCAAAAAACTTTTGGGTAAATAGTGACCTCTTGCTATTGACATACAGTAAATCCAACTCTTTATATTTCAATGGGTCAGTTTTAAATAGCTTCACAATCTCATTGTTGATAGAGATTGGTAGTTACAAGACAGATTGGAGGTGGGAGAATTTCTTAGCATTGGTCACTTTGTCAACATCACGAAAAAGCAATAATGACACAATTATTGCAGCAACATTTCTGCAAACGTGTCATGAAAACAGCAAATATGTACATTTTTAGGTGGCACATTCAATTAACTGTAGCAATGGCACAATTTCCAACCATTAATGTGGTTTGCGCAGATGTTAGCTGAGTTGACCTCCAAGCTAGTGTACATTAGTTACATAATTTGGCAAACCCAACAAGAGAATAGCAATATGGCATTGTGTTCAATCATCTCTTTTGAGAAGGAAAGGGAAGAACTGTAGAACAGAGAAAATTGGATCATCATTGATTAGTGTTACGAGAAGGTAAGAAATGTCTGACTGATACAAGGTCACATATAAAGCTTCATCATACCAACTTTGCATCTATATGAAAGATTATACAAACCTATTGCAGAAAGGGCCTTTTTCCTTTGTTACACATATATCCATTTTCATTAACTGAACTGTCACCTGTTCGTGAAACACTCCTGTAACAGAGGGGACAAAGGCAAACATGACAATGTAGAACAATCTGAATGTGTGCTAAGCGTGCTTACCGTTTGTACAAATGATATTCTCTGCAAATCCTTTGCACGTTGTCTGTGGTTATGCCCACTTTGCTCTGTTTCTGCTTACTGATGGAAGGTTGCTTATGCACATGGAGCCTTTCAATTTGTATGAGAGGATGAAGGAAAGATCAGTGGTTCACCCTGAAGATCGAGTACCAGAGTAGGGCTTTGTTGAGCAATCATTGTGAAAGGTTAAAGTGGAGCATCCAAAATTACATAGTCAGGGGTTCTAACATGAAAACAGGCTTTAGCCAGATGTCCTGCCCCTGTCATCTCCTTCTTGGGTAAAGGTGTCAAACAGCTGTCTGAGAATAGATCTGTGAGATCAAAGAAACCTTCCCTCATAGTTAACTGCATTCTCCCCCTAATATAGTTCATAGAGCTTGTTGGCTAGTAGGCATTTTGGAGTGATGCCCCTGTTATTTTTTAGTCCCTATGTTGTTAAGATTTCTATTGCAGCTATCATGTTGATTGCGATTGGCTCCATGAATGGCTACATTGCAGTCTTCCATGGACCAGCACTTTACATCTGTCAGAATCTGAGGTATTCATCTCTGACATGAATCTTTCCTAGATTCTCACCCAGGATAATGTACCTGATGGCTACAAGAGTTTGGATGATTATCAGTACTCAAAGATTCTCAATTTGATGGCAAGCCCTCAATACCTGTTTGCGCCTCAGAGCAGACCTTGAGTTGAGGACACCAGCAACTTCTCATCAGCCTCTCTAATACAAGTAAACCTAGGCTCTACATTCGCCCTACTCACTGAGCACTCACATATTGTTGATTACCATGTTGTAGAGGTGCAGGTGGCTCTCTATTATGGACTGTCCAGGTTCTTCTCTGGAGAGAAAATAGTCAGTATTAGTAGGGAATCACGGAGTTGATAAAATAGATTCAAAAGTGTTATTCATGTACAGTCGCCAAAAGACAGAAAATATTGCATGTAAAACAAACAACCATGGATAATAGTATGTTCACTGAACATTTGGGTAATCATACCAGTAAGATTAGCTAAACACTTATTAGATTCACTGGTGAAGAAACCCATTTCAGCCTCAGTCAGTCAATGCAGACTCAGGGCTAAGGATTTTGTGACAACTTTCTGGGTAGCACTTTAAATTGCTGTGGGCCTCCAACTAGAATGTTCATGGCCTGGTGGTTGAAGGGCAGTTTTTGTTTGGTGGTCTTGTATCACAAAACTGCTTTCACACCTCCTGACAGGGACTTCAGTTGGTGCCAATGATATTTCATTGATCCATTATTCCCTTTGCCCTCTCGGACTGCCAGGATGATATGAAACATTCTAGCCTGGTTTTTTTAATTTCACGGCCTTAGTACATAGGTTTCTAATCAACCCAGCTCGATAACTGGACAAGCAGAACTATATTTGTCACAGTTGAACACTAAATGTGTGGTTTAAGCTTTTGAAAGGCAGGTGTGCATTATGTGCATGTTAGGAAGCTGTGTGGCTTACACTATAGGGCTCCCCTCCAAGATATGTTTGGACAATAAGGCCCTTCAGCTAATTTGATGTGATCCTTCTACACTATCGAACCTAGTCTCTCCCTATTATAGCATCAAACTGTTTCTTAAATTAGTCCAGTGTGCCGGCCTCAAACTGGGGTTAAATCCAGAAACTTGCCCCCCAATTTTAACAAGTTGAAGCAGCATTACTTTTAAGTTTATTTAACTGCTTGGATGAAGGGATTTATTTATGTCTTGGAGGTGTTGTCATTTAAGGGATGCATATAATACAAGGATATAAAAACAGTGCAACAACTCTTAACTTGAGACATCTAAGACTATAATGACTGACTTAGTGTATTCACACTCCACAGGTATAGCATTGGTGCGAAGTTTGGAATATAATTGGGTGTGAAGGCCTGTACTGACTCGAGGGAATCTCATTCTATTTCATTCCCTTGTCAGGTTGGGCTCCGACACAGATTCAGGTTCCATTTACACTATAACTGCAGTGTCAGTATGAAGTGAAACCATTTTGCGCCAATACTAACACTATTATGCGAATGCACCCTAAGTCTACACATGTAATAGAAGAGGAACAGCATATAAACTAATGATTCCACAGTGGAAAGTTCCTGATTAAGGGGCATTTCGGAAAGTACCCCCAAGTGGAAGCTGGGCACCTTTCTATAGGGAGAGAGGAAACAAATAGCCACATCCGACAGGCTGCTCCACCACATTACCAAAAGGTAGGTTAGACTGGGCCATCCTGCTGCCAGCCTTTTCATCATTTGTTAGTTCGCAGAAAACATCTGTTTAAAGTGAAAATGTGCAATCATACGATAACTGAATTTTTAATATTGATCACTTGCATAACCAAAGAACACTGTGAAACAAGAAAAGGTCATTCAGCCCATCAAGCTCACTCCTTGCACAAAACACAAGCCCTGAAATTGAGATGTTGCTAACTTTGGCTTTGCACCACTATTTACATAGGCATACCCATGCCAGCAGTAGAGAGCACTGGTCTCACTGAAAAATCTGATACTTAGCTCGTCCACTAATCACAATAGGCCCAGTGCCTAATAAAAGGGTAGTGGGAGCTGAGCTCTGTGATCAACAATACTGCAGGAAAAGGTGGCAAACTAAGAGTATGTCAAAATGGCTACCTGTACACCAAAATAATCTAATGAGGGGAACAAAATGTAAGTAAATATCTCTGCTCCCATCAAAGCAATCCAACATTTTAATATACTTTTGGAACAAAAAAGTAGCGTTAAGAATCTAACTAGACAGGCCAGGCTACTGGCTTACTAATCTGCTAATGGGCATGGGGACTGTCAGGAGCAGAGCTAGCCCAAACCTTGTGATTGTCAGGTTGGGAACTCATTGGCCCAGAATTACCTGGAGACTTATGCCATTGGAATGGTGTCCCTACAGAGTTGAGTTCGTTTTACACTCTGAAAGTCCCAGGTAATTATGGCGTAATTGAGTTACACCAGAATTTCCTGGGACTTTTGCACTGCTCCACCAATACCTTCATTGATACCATGCAAAACAGATTATCATAGCTTCGGCCCCAGTCAAATCAATGACAATTGCAAATTTCCTGGAATATTCACCACTTAGACTGAAAAATAATGGATCTGGTTATTATATTTAAATTCACAAGTTCCAAATAATTTGATTAAAGTAAAATAAAATCTCTACTTTTCCTTGATATTTTAATTTTTAGCTGAAACCTGTTAAAGAGGTTGTTCTTCGTCATACTGTGGCAGGTTTGATGTATATTATTTGCATGGTGTAGGACACTCAACTGCTCTACAGACCATTGATGAAAGTGAGAGTGGTGGAGAAGTTAATTTAGTCTGGTTTCCGAGAAAACTTGCCTTTATGTCTGCGACCTCCAGCAATCTCTTTAAGGACCACTGGTTAGGCCACAAAAGAACTGGAAAAACTCAGCAGAGTGTTCCTGCCACATGCTCCACTCAGTTTCTGACCAATTTCAGGGAAAGGTCCTCAAACTAGCATTAGGCCCCTCATTAGCGTATGCAACAAGGGGCTGTTTAAGTAGCCACAAATATGTTGTTGGATGTATTTAAAGTGCCTATGGGGCGCAAAACATAACCCTGCTAAAATCGACCTTTTTGCCTCAATTTCACACCCTGGAAAAGTGGCAAAAAAATGCCCAGACGCCCCCCCCCCGCCCTTTGGTTTAATTTGAGACTACTGAAGTTAGTTAAGTTACTAATATCATCTTCTAAATAAACGATAAAATCAACTTCTAACTTAGGATGTTTCTGAAAGCTAAAGACAACAGCTGAGTGTTCATAATTCAAACAACTTTCTGATAGTGGTCAAGTTCAATATTGTGAAAGGATTTGAAATTCAGAATACTATGACTCAGGTCATGCCAATATTGCTTTGCTTAATGAGTTCATTGAGGCAGATGGGGTGAACCATTGACTGTGCCACTTCTGAGGTCTCTGATTCACTGCGACTCATTCTGATTACTTTTCCAGGCAACTTAGGCATAAATTTTCAAACGAGAAGTTCAGGGCATGAAATGGTGTCGTTTAAGGTATAAGTTGCCATTCCAGGAAATTCTGGACCAATAACATAAGTCATCCTTTGGAAGGAGGCTTGCTCTGGTCAGTTGCACAGCCTCCCTTCATCCTATTGCTTCTGGCCTTAAATTACAATACACAGCCACTCGTTGAATGCCCATATATACCCAAGATCGTGACCCACCTTGACTGCAGTAATGATTGGTAAGTGAGAGACAACGTGACACTTCATTCCTGCAAAAAAAAATAAACACCTTAAAATGATGTACCAATAGGATTTCCAATGTTTTGTGACAGGATGCAGAAATCAAGTTGCATTAAAAATGCATTTGGAGTAATTATTTGAAAATAATTTTTGATAAGGTAAACACATAGCATTTGTACATTTAAATGCAAAGTGCTGAGTCTACAGGCGTCAAAAATAACACGACCATTAAAACATGCACATATTTCAGCTGATCGTTCAAAAATTTAATTAGATAAAATTACAGAGGAAAGTGAGTATGAAACACTCTAATGCATCTGTAAAATCACATAGCATGCAGCGAGTCTGAGAAAAAAATTGAGATGCTTATTCTCACAATAAATTCACAAATTAAACATTTTGAGTAATCTTGTTGAAAGGGGAAGGCATTTCTCTCCTTACACAAGAGTATGACTGTGCTGACAATATTACAGCAATGTTTTACACCAAATTTACATAGAAAACTAAAGAAAAACTAAAGCTAATGGGTTCTAGGATTGTACTGGCTGACAGTGTTTGACAGCTTAGTGTGTACTGGATACTATAAGCAGACTTTTTGTTAAAATACTTTATTTATAAGCAAATTTATATAGTGAGTATATGGTTTTTAAGAATTTCCCTATTATAGGCTATGACTGAAGGGTGATTGTACAAATGTCCTGCAGCATTCAATCATTCCTTCATTTTAATGTCTTTATTTTATGATTTTATTGATGAAATACTACTTACCCTGTGCTCAGAATTCCTTTTAGGCTGCAGGCTGAGGCAAGCTTGACATGAGTAGTCATATATTATAGCTATATATTTTAACTCACTATAGTCCATCCAGGTTACACCAGACAGTAGCCAAGATTGTTTTCAAAACTGTGGGTTATAATTTACTTGCATTTATTTATTTAGGCAGTTCATGTCTCTGTCTTTCTATTCCCTATTCTTATCAATCAATTAATGCCTAAAAATGATGCACAGTCAACATCATGGTGTACTACAAATGTATCAAATCAAACCAATCTTCTGTTTGATAACCGAAGCCATGTTAGGGAGAGTCATTCACAAATAAGAATGGAGGTAATACCATTTTTTTATGCCAACACAGATTTATAGTGCATGAGCTATTGAGACCACTCAGTTCCTTTCTTTGTTTTGTTCGACTAGAGAAAGAACCTATGTGGGTTGTAAAGCCTGCATTCAATAAATCTCTGTTGAGCCAATAAATAATACTATTCCCTGTATTTATATATTGGGAAAAAACAATTTTCTAATCATATTGGTTGGTTTCGCTAGCATCTCTTTTCCTTTACCAGACTCAAAGAGAATAATAAAAATTAGACACTCCTATATTTAGATTAAAGGGCCAACATGCTCTTTTTTTAAGTACAGAGCTTTCAACTTAATATGTTATACTGATATAGTATTGAGGTCAAGAGACCAGAAGGTATGAGGAGAATGAGTACAGGTGGCTGAAATAGTGACAAGTTGGTGCACGACTATTGATTACACTTCGACATGGAGTCAAAAGAGCTGTATTGGCTTGATAAAGAAGATTGCAAAATGAAAAACTATTGGCTAGATGAGGAGTAGTCTACAGGATGGCTATCATGGACTCTGCTGTAATTTTCATAACAACTTTCTTTGTGAATATGAAGAGTACACTTTGAGATTGTTTGATAACATGAATGCTGAAATTATGGTTCACCAGCACCAGGTTGGATACATTTATAAGACAATACAACCCTTTTGATTTGTCTGTAACATCACAGCAACAAACAGATGCAATCCTCCAATCATGTATTTTTAAATAGATCTTTTAGCTTAAGTCCAGCACAAAAGATGTACAAATGTACAGATAAGGAAATGCATAGGTCAGAAAAATAAACTTCAACTTATTCTGATCACACCAAACTAGTAGATGAACAGCCTTAGCAGAGTCTGTGCAATCCTGGCAAGGCCAGGCAACAAAATGGACCCCCCATATGAGCAAGGAGCTCCTCCACTCCATCATCAAGAATTGTTCTCCAGAGTCAGTACTGAAGGAAACATTTTTAAAACGTGTACCATATGTGGCTAAGAAGAGCCTAATTTGTCCACTTTGAAATTCTTATGTATTTTGAAAGGCGAGTTAATTCAAAGTAATTTTTCTGCAGGTGAAGCTTTCTTCAAAGAGCTCAATGCATCACCCTTGGTTCTGTGAGTAATTAGAAATTGTCATCTAAGATAAATGTCACAGTTCATGTAAATAACTATTTACCTAAAGGAAATGCGAATCCACAAGAGTCAGCATACTTTAATGAGGCATGACAATAGAAAAGCCAATGGTACAGTGCATCTGCTGAAGCTGACACCGTTTATGGTAAAAATTGGGCAAAACAACCATTATTTGTTTTTACTTGTCAAAAATAATGTAGCTTGAAAATTTTCAACAAGCAACGTGCGGTCAGACCATTTGTTACATCTAACTGCCTAATTGTTCTCCTGGCAGAAATAAAAAATTAGAGCACTTATGTCATTTGCCTAAATTCCTAATTAATGCAACAGTATCAGTAAAACTGGAGCAGAAAAAAAAATGTTGGGTGAAAAATGCCTTGGCGATTGTTCACATAATTTGTCTTTGTTAACTTTCTACCATCTTTTTTTCCCCTTAAACAGCAGGTGTTCTAATCACTGTAAGTGTTTTATTTTTCAGAAGGAAAAGGTACCGTATATCACCAGTTCTAATCCGAAAGAAGCACAGCTTCTGCCATTTGTCTGATAAAACTCCCTCAACCCAGCTTTGCTAAGTTTAAACACAGAAGGTTACTGAATTTCAAACTATAGGGAGAATATCTTCATAGCGGGGAACAGTTTGCAGCAAACAGCCTGCAATATGAAAATGTATTTAATGCAATTAATAATTTAAGATCTGAGAGCATGTGCTCTTGGAGAGTTAAATGCTTGTCAGAGTGATAGATGCATGCTTCACCACCAATACATTCCGTCTGAAGAGCAGAGGGATTTTGCAAACTTGTGCTGACCTTGGGCTTCAGTACATAAGAGGCATATTGCAAGGCAGCCCCATTCCTATTAGAGCAGTGCAGCAGCTCTCAATTTACTGCCCTTATACCAATTAAAATGCTGTAAAAACATTAAAATTAATGCAGTCTTAACTCCTGTAGCAGGCCTACTTTCCCTCTTTCTTAATTAGTGCATAATTATTCAAATTTTGATATCCTGGAAAATTATCACATGGAAATTATTTTAGGAGCTGTAACAATAGCAAAAAATCCTTTCCCCCAAACTCTATTAACATGTGGAAGTAATTAACAGTTAATTACAGTGGAAATACTATTACTGTTACTGTTTAATGACTTTTGCCATTGCCGGGTAAGCAAGAAATTCAGGAGCCCGTAACAGCACTGTCCTACTATGGAATGCACTACAAGCAACTTGAACAGATTAGGCAGTGACTCGAGTTAGATGATTCACACTAGAAGCAATTACGATGCTATGGCTACATAAGAGTTTAAAAGGTCAGTGCTCAGGAAATATCAATGCATGTAAACTAGCCTAACATATTCCATTCAGTGGGGGAAAAAATGAAAAAAGATGACTTTACTTTGTCTTAATTAACTAGCTATACAGCTACCCGGCCAACAAAAAAATGGACAAGTTCACAGCAAACACTATACTGTAGTTTACCTTATTTTAATATTCAATAGTGTTTACTTGGACTGAAATCCCAAGACAATTATTAGAATATGTTTGTATGAAAATGTCAAATTGTTTGAGGGGCTACATAGACTATGTTTTATAACTAGTAAAAATTCCTTAAAAAAATAAAGCTAAAGTAACATTTTCTGCTAAATAATAAATATGCAGGCTCCTCAAACCATATTCCGTGTGTTATGAACTGCCAGGCAAGCTATGGTCAGTGATATCTAAAAGCACGTGCTGATGAAGTTTCACGGGTGCAGAAGTAAGAAATTGGACTTATTTCATATTTCAATAAAATATATTTTCTCTTAACAATTCATCCAACACTTTTTTTTAAATTGACTCTTGATTTCCCAATGCTGCAGACTAGATGAGCAAAATACACTTATGCTATATAAATGATCTCACATCTCTGCACTGAAAAGCAATAACAAAAATCCACATCCAGAGCACAAAATTAGTGTATAGATCAGAAAAAGCTAATGGGAGCCTACTGCACAAGCCTGATTCATTTCTTGGTGATGTGGCTTGGGTTGCTTTATAAAGAATTTGCTTCAGATTAAAATACCTGAGCTGACTCTCCTTCGGTGGGCCTTGGCTCAAAACGCCAGTCTTGACTGGCAATTGAACTAGATTGGCCTCTATTTGCGAGTCTTGCTGATTCTTGGCCGGGGCACAGATTGAATTGCTCTGTCGCTTACGGGTGGGGCAGAGGGTGGGGATGGGGAGGAGGGGAGTGGAAAAATAATCAGTCTTTTCTCACTTTGTATGGGAGGCTCTTCTTGCCTTAAAATTGAAAAAGCACAACTCCTATCCAGAGAAAAGTAGCGTTATTTCAGCTCATTAAAACATAGCCGCTAAATGCTGTAGAATAAATAACAGTTGAAATGTTTCAATTGGAAAATTAAGAGGTTAAACTATTTTCAACTTTTCAAGACATGCCACTTACAACTGGAAAATGAATGTGTCTGTTTTACTGGTTTAGTTTTCTAACAACAGTGAAAGTAAGGAATGGCCATGCTACTGGTTTCTTGCATCATTACTAAATGAGGGAAGACTAATTCCCATGCAAGCATATTCAAATACTCACACATCCTTCAAGTGTTTGTGAAATGTGGGCTGCCTGGGATTTTTCTAAATTTAAAAGTTTAAACAACGCACAGCATAGCACTAGGGATGCAAAACACTTCCTGGCGATCCTGCTACTGGTACTAAACTTCCAACTTGGTGGAACCAGCATGGTTGGCTTTAGTGCAGCAGGACAGATTGCCCAGTATACAGTATGGCTGCGACAATATTCACTGACTGTGAGCGACACTGTGGCAGCAAAGTGTGAGAAACAAAGACTACAATTTCTTCAGTCGCACAGCAGGAATAGTTAGTTTCTTTGTGAGGCATGCTTACGCTTAGAAAACTGAAGCGTGGTTTCTGCTGGATGTACTGCACCTGCCTCTGCAAAAAAAGCAACAAAGTGATGATTCTACAAAGATAGTCATAAAGAAACTTTTAAAGATTGACCCATCAGTCGATGATTAATATGGCTTTGACAACTGAGTTGGTATTTCAAAATATTGTATTCATATAATTTGATCAGAAAGATATATTTTTATATAAGTAATACCACTGTAAATATATAGTGGGAGGCCTCAAAAGTTGTTCTGCAAATGGCAAAAATTGGCCCTTCCTCGATAATAATTTATTGTGACAAATTGATCCTCAGAGATTTTAAATACAGTCCTAGCCATTACTTTTCAGGCTTCTAATTTATTCTCCATTATAGCCTTTAATGCAATGTCTACACTTCTGCATGAATGTATTTGAATTCCAAATGTATGAGAATTTGTGTCTTTTTCTTTAAAAATGAAATTAAATATTTATATTTTAAACTATCTTCATTTTTTCCCTTAATCTGCACAATTTCTGCAAACGTAGCCTTTCTAATTGGAAAATTCCTGAATTAAGAACCTCCCCCAATTTATCTGTACATTCTTGTTTTGTGTTTACAGGTGCAGCGTCGAGAATCCAGAACCCTCGGGACCGAGGCCATTCCGGATTCCGGGCTTTTCCGGACTTTCGATCGTCTTTCTGATGTCACGAATCTGGAAACACCCGAGCCCAGGTTCGTGTATTTCCAGATTTTGGAACGCCAGAAAGGTTGGGGGGGGGTGGGGGGATCCCTGCCAAGGAGCTGTTCGGGTAGGCCCCGTCGCGGAGGAGCTGTTCGGGCAGGCCCCGCCAAAGAGGAGCTGTTCAGGCGGGCCCCGTCGTGGAGGAGCTGTTCGGGCAGGCCCCGCCAAAGAGGAGCTGTTCAGGCGGGCCCCGTCGTGGAGGAGCTGTTCGGGCAGGCCCCGCCAAAGAGGAGGTGTTCAGGCGGGCCCCGTCGCGGAGGAGCTGTTCGGGCAGGCCCCGCCGAAGAGGAGCTGTTCAGGCGGGCCCCGTCATGGAGGAGCTGTTCGGGCAGGCCCCGCCAAAGAGGAGCTGTTCAGGCGGGCCCCGCCGTGGTGGAGCTGTTCAAGTGGGCCCCGCCAAAGAGGAGGTGTTCGGGCGGGCCCCATCGCGGAGGAGTTGTTCGGGCAGGCCCCATCGTGGAGGAGATGTTCGGGCGGGCCGGCGAGGAGACCCTGAGCTAAGGGCAGCGGCAGTGAGCGAGGCGAGTGACGGTGAGGCGAGGCCTGAGGTCGGGCAGCGGCGGGACTCTGAGGTCAGCAGGGTCGACGGGTCCGGATTGCGGAACATTCCGGATTCCAGAATTTTTACACTGCACCTGTACTATCACTTCCTCTGCAGGACATTTCTGCTGATGTGAATGACATTTTTACTAAGATACTTTGTGTAATGTTTTGCACCTGAAATTCCTGCTAATGAGCATCTTCAGTGCATACATTGGTCTGGAATTTGCTGGAACAGGGCACCTCATGGCATGCCCGATTATTTAGATTGTTTCCTGCACCCTTCAGCTCAATATTTATTTAGCCCTGCAAGATGCCGGAAGTGCGAGCTGACAACGACACAACGAGGACAACAGTGCATCTGGGACCTGAGTGAACGATGGGACAAACGCTGTATCTCCTTAACCAATTAAAGGATTGAGAAATAAATAGAGGAAGGACTGAAAAGGAGGGTGAATTAGAGCCGATGAATTCAATGTCAGATCAGGTACTGAAAGAAAAATAAAGCGAGGAAACAAAAGATTGGATCAAGAGAGAGAGAGAAAAAAGCGACAGGAAGGAAAAATAAGAAAATAATGTAAAAATACAAAATTTGACAGTTTAAAAATCTCCAACAACAATTCACTACAAGAAGGAATGAGACTCTACCCTTTTAATTGTTCATTTTCTGGGCCAGAGAGCTTGATTGACAGTCATTAACAATTATCACATCATTGAAAGGGACCTTATGCTGTTACTTACTAGAGTTAACATTCTGTGGTGAGTTTAATGGGCAATTATTGTACAACTGTATTAAATTCATTAAAGTCATGGGAGGTTAAGAGCAAGATGCCATTTTCATGAAGCTAATAGTGGCTCGGCACAAATCGTTCAGCAACTTGTGGTGATTCACAATCAACAGGCTATCTCTTCCTCGCTGTATGTTGCTGGCAAATTTACACATCAATAATGGTGGACATCGTTCACACAGCGTTATTTTTTTCAGCAAATTCCGCCCCATACACTTCCTGAATGTCCTAATTCTTTCAAATGTGCACCCTGCACAGAAGGGTTTGGTCCTTCATCGATGATTTTCAATAAAAATAAACTAGTATGATCAACCAAAATTGTTGGAATTTCTTAAGCTTGTCAACCAGCCCACTGTCTTGTTGCTGAGTGTTAGTGAGTATGTGAAATTCAACATAGTGGCCTGGATTTTGCTTTCAGTGGCGAATGAATCCATTCACCTCCTATATAACTGTCCACAGATATTTTGCGGGCTTGTCCCCGGAGATTTCCTCATATTCAGTCTCTATTTCAGTGCAGCACCCTCTACAAGGGCATCTGTGGCACCTGTGAACAGAGCAAGCAACATCCAGGCTCTTCAATGAATCAGATTGAAATATCCTCACCGAGACAAGCAGAGTCCAAACTGGGACATATAAAGTAAGACCCATATAAATTATATTTAAATGAATTAGAGAAAACAAAATAAAGATTGGGAAATACCGATGGGATTAAGGGAGAGAGATAAGAGAATATATATCTATTTTTAAATCTGCAATATGAATTTTCTTTTGAAGGAATAAGAGTCGACACGTAAAATTAATTTTTCAGAGCCAGAGAGGTTGTACATAAGTAATTATTACTTCTTGTGCCATTAAAAACTCACTAGCCCCTAAATCTACTAGCCCTAATACGTTCAGATGTCTTTAGTGCAAAGCCAGTGGCCAATTACCCCAAATTCACGCCATTACAGTGATTTCAATGTCAAATCTATCGATGAGAACTGTAACACCGCAGCCTGTGGAGCAGCAGGGTATCTCTGACAGTAACTTGTGGATTTCCACATTTAATTGCACATGTATGGACGGCAGAAGTTGCTGTCTGATTTATCCTGTGATAACAGTGAGTGCTGATAGCCTCACCTTTATTACTATAGCAAAATCCAGACCATTAACAGCCCACTTTGGGGTAGATTTTGACTTTGTGCAAAAGTGCTAAAATAGGCGACAGCGAATCAGGGAGAGATGTAACAAAGGCTGTTGATTGACTGTCACTCAAAGTCAAGATCTATCACTTTAAGTGCAAGGTCATGAACATAATATTTTAACAACAGCAATAATTTCTCTAATTCATGAGGTGGAATCAAAAGGAAAATATCGCAGAAACTCTGTCCTTTA
This sequence comes from Pristiophorus japonicus, assembly GCF_044704955.1. Lineage (NCBI taxonomy): Eukaryota > Metazoa > Chordata > Chondrichthyes > Pristiophoridae > Pristiophorus > Pristiophorus japonicus. Next base: position 281,055,855 of record NC_091979.1, read on the forward strand.
CTAATTTAGAGTTAAGTGTTGTGAATGTTACTAATCACTTCTCATAATGTTTCTCCATTGTAGCATAAATAATTCATGCTTTTAAAGCATTTAGATATTAAGCTTCTTCCCTGGGTTTAATCGGAGTATTGACTTGCCTTTTAAGAAAACAGGTGGGTCTTTAACAGTATCTGCTCTAAGTGGCTGTGCAGAAGCATTTAACTTGCATCTTAGAAATACAGCTGTAGCTCACGAAAGCAAGTATCCTCGTGGTGAACCCAGAATAGGGTAGAAACATTGGGGCTGAAATTGTCCTGCACCCCGCTTGGAGGCGGTAACCTTCCGGGGCCGGGACATTTATTGCCCACAGCATAAAATTCGTCCCATTCCGTGCCTCAATGGAGTCTGAATGCTATCGGAGATGCACCGCGTATGTGGAGGGTACTCCTGGGGTGGTAGAGCGGCGCTGAGTCCAGCGGCGCACACCGAAACCCAGCGGTCTGCGTAGCGCTGATGTGGCAGAACGCCCCTCCCCTTCAATTAAAGGGGAGGGCCGCTGCACACTCAGCAGTCCCTTTGGCGGACGGCACTGGGCCACCAGGGATGTCCTTCAACCGAGCCAACATCCCGACACCCATAACAGAATGCCGGGCTACAGGATAGCGTCCCGGTCAAGGCAAGGGCTGCCATTATTGTGCCGACAGAAGAGTCGGCTTACAGAAGAATATCGTGGCCCACGGCGCAAACAGCCTCCCCTTTAAGGGGCGCTCCAGCGGCAGATGTACGTCAGCTTCGTGACCCGCAGTGATACCGGCCAGCGCCCTCCTCGCTGCTTGCGGGGTAACTCCCCCCGCGGGGCGTAAATGAGTCAGCGAGAGGTGGTGAGTGCTCGGCGCACACTGGGATGATGTCATCGCCATGCGTGCGCCAGCCCATGACGCAAATCACGGGGTGCGGCGCTAACAGCACAACGCCGCCCAAACCTCCAGGGCAATTTCCCCAGAGGCCCTATTGACCCCTTCCCCCGGACGATAACCTCATTGCGTCCCATTAGCGCCCCCTGGAGGTGCTAATGGGGCTATAGAAAAGGGCCATTTCGCCCCCATTGTGCCCTAACTATTTTAATTTTTTTTTAATTGTCCTAGAATCTAGGCCCAGGTTCCTTGTGTACTCTTTCTGAGTCACTTATTTCTTTCCATTTTAATAAATAAATCACAGATGTTAACTTTGAACGAAATATTTGCTGTTTTCTTCTCGCATTTCCAAAGTTGTTCAGCATAATTGTGCCTAAAAGCAACATTTCTCGATGTAAAAAGCTGGGTGTAATTGAATGGCAACCCTTTTTTTAATTAATAGTAATTTGCACATTAAATGTGACTACGCAACAGTGTAATATCAATTTGCATAAAAATGTAGCAAACTTTTGTATTTAGGTATGAATCAATTACTCTGAAAACTATGCAATTTGCCATACGCATTGTATGTTCTAACTATCTCAAAAATTACATAAGAGATTGCAAGGGCTATAAATATTTTTGCTGTAAGACACTCTTCTTAAAGTATCTTGACTGTAGGACCAAATATCTGAATGATGGCTCTCTGGGGCATTATTCTGTATATAAAATTATAATGTCATAATAATGTAGGTTTATTTATGTGCACCCAGAAGTAAGCAATTTCCTGTGAAGTCTGTAGAGTTTTAGGATTTTTTTAAAATCAGTGCAGCTGTCATTATTCAGTCCATATAACTCACTCTGTAGGAGTTGAATGAAGTGGCAGTATTGCACTCAGAGCTTTACACTTCCTGTTCCGTCCCATTTCAAGCCATGTAGCACTTTGACAGACAGCTGAAGAAATCTGCATAAAGGAAGAGTAACTGACAGCCAGGGTCAGACTCTCTCTGTTTAATGACACTGCCAGTTACACATTTTGAATTGTTTAAATATGAGTCTACAGTTTCAACAATCATCATCTCACTGGTTCCACTTTTCATACCCAACAGCCAGGAAACTGACACGTAATTACACACTTACTGATGGTATCGCCAGTGCCGATAATTAAAACTGCCACAAGAGGATTGCTATTGCTATTCTACAGCTGGGATGTTGTCAAGAGGTGGAAACTCCAGCAGCTTTTAACACTATCTTCTTAAAGTTGGGCCACAGGCACCAATGTTGAAATAATGGAAAGGCCTCAGCACATCATTCACAATGTCTCACACAAATGAAGAAAATCTATTAACAATCCAATAAGTGAAATACAAACACAATGACCTGAGGGTTAAACAGTCTGGGTGGACTAGTACTTGTTTCTGCTCTTCATTGTTCATTTTTCTTTTCACATTTACAGTTTATGGAAAGTGTGCTGCTACCTAATATAGTAGAATTGATGATACAAATTGTTGTTACTTTTCTTTTTGCAAATACAAAATCATTTTACAGTCTTGCATTCTTCTATTAGGGAGTCATGAATTACGATAATTTATACACAAGTCAATTACAGTCGAGTGCGATGAATACTGCGATGAAAGCTCACTCTTTCAGTTTGAGTTATGGTTCCTGAAGGCTTAAAGTTTGAGTTTGTGTACATGCAATTGACAGTCACAAGAGTCTCTAAAATAGTGCAAACATTTAAATTTAATCTTTAAACATAGCAAACATTGGGAAAGATCATCATTTTTTCTTAGCTTTGTAAATATTTAGATAATGCAGCTTGAAGTGGAGTTACAATACTAAGCATTTTTGATGATTTTTTTTTAAAGAATAAATAAAAAAATATAAGTTTGCTTATTTCAGAAACTATCAAAGTTAGAAACTGATTTGTGTATGAAACGCACATTTTGATTGTGATTTACCATCTGTACTGAAAGCAAATAATGTCTTACTTTAAATGGAGTTTGAGTAAAAACAGTTGCCTGAAATCTACACGAACAAATTTGAATTGGATTCTTAACCATGCAGCCCTTATTTTATCATCATCAGACAGACACAGCAGTACAAGTATATTTATAAGTTCTCACAGAGGCAGTGTACAGAGCAGCTCTTAATTCTGGAGAAACACTCAGCTTAAGTGGATTTGAACTTCATAAGTGTGCCTTGAGTATTCCTAAAATAATGAAAACAAAGACAAATTGGCACAGAACCGATGGCAATGGTCGAGGAATGAACACTAAAATGATGGACAGGAAATAACCAGCTGGTCCACCAAGCCTGCCCCACACAGCCATGGTGCCTGAAGCATCATGATTTACAACAGTCCCCACAACCAGCAATTATGTAATCTCCTGGGAGAAGCAAAAATACATATAAGAAGAACACAAGGCCAAATTAGAGAGAGATAAATCTGAGAAATTCCTCTCTGACCACTAAGGCAATCAAAATTCGTCCAGTAGACGACATTGGCTATAACGTGTATTACTTAGTATCTCACCTACCTTTTGTGCACCATCATTTCTGTCCCAGCCAGGTTGTCATCCAGCTCCCTTTTGCAGGTGTACAGTGAATCTGCACTCGCTGTGTGAGCCAACAGATTGTTCCATAGGTCTATTGACCTCTGGGAAAAGAAGCACTTGCTGACATGCAGTGTAGTTCTTCCCCTGCGTAACTTATATGCATGACCCCCTAATGCAGCTTAACCTACCTAATTGAATAAATCCATCTACAAGAATAAAGTTTAGCCTCTTCATTATTTTAAACAGCTCAATCAAACTCCTCAGGAGTCCATGTTTCTCCACAGTAAATAGACCCAGTTTTTAAGCCCATCAGGATAACTAAAGTGTGTTAAACTGGTTATTGTTCCAGTGGCCCTCCTCTGAACCTTTTCTAAAGTCACTATCACCCACCAAATGGATCTAAGGCAAGTTGGAAAACCGCATTTAAAAAGGACTTGTGTTTAGATGTGAAGTTGATTTGTTTGATGCCATCATCCTGACACAGAATATTTGGCAACTATTTTATAAATCACTGCAATGTTGAGCCCATTTTCAAACAAAGTATGGTAACATTGTACTTCAAGCAATGTTGACAATTTCTGATCCAACTATATTTTTCTAATGAAGTAATATTCTCATAATTTAACCATTCTATTAGCTGATGTTGTGGAAGAAATCTGAAGTATTTATTTCCATTGTTGATTTTATCTTCTATTACAGTTAGATTGTAAATATGTATATACTCATGTTTTATAACAAGCATTGTATTTAGTTATTCCCACTCTGGTCCACTATAAGGTTGAGAAGTGATCTAATCTCAATCATCAGGCAATGTCATTCTGTACAGGGATGCTAGGAGGCACACCAGAGGAGCCCAGAGCACCCAGCTCTCAGATTTTCCCTGTTCTACTCGGGGAAGTACCTACCCTTGGGGCTGGATTTTGTCAGCGCTCAAAGGGCGGGTTTGGAGGCAGGCCTGCTGTCAAAATCTAAAATATTGACAGTGGGGCAGTATCCCGCTCTGAACCCACCTCTGTGTCAGTTTTCCAAGTGTCGGGTCAGCCTGCACTTTACTGACCCGGCACTAAGCAGCGGGTGAGCCAATTGAAATAGTTAAGATGGTAATTAAAGGTAGTTGAATGGCATTTTACCATCTACAAACCATTTTTGCAACTTTTTCACGAGTTTAGCGTCACTTGAGGATCATGTCAGTTAAGTAGGTCAGGTTTCGACAAATCTCCATTGCTTTGAATAGGTGACAGCTGTAAAAGTGGTATAAAAGCTACCATTTCACAGCTGTTCACTTTCCAATCTTAGAAGCTGGAGCCTTCAGGATTTGGAACACACTTTTGAGATTTAGGAAGGTTAGAAGTTTTTGGAGTAAACTTTCTATCCACTGTCATCTCCTTGGAGCAACCTCTCTCACCATTGACAGATCGCTTCTGTCATCTCAACTTCAGCTTCCATCTATTCCAGCAGCATTGATACCCTTGAAAACATCTCAGCCCCAACACCAACATCACCAGGCACACCAGCATCACCAACAACACCAACCTCTGCAATCACCTGATGCTGCACAGGACACAGGTCATCAGCGCCTGACCACATTGCTGCCCCTGAGGCCAGGGATGGCCTCACCGTGGCCACATTTACTTCACTTGATGCTGTACACCATGGCTGCTGCATGATGCACCAGGTTGGTATCACCCCACTCCAACACCGTAAAGAATTTCTACAATGCCAAGCCATTCCTTTCACACTCATCACCATTACGGGGCGTACCCCTATGTTACCCCATTCTCACTAAGCCCACAAATCAGTCCAAGAAGGCAAAGTGTTGGAAAAAAAATGTCAATGTTTGACACCGCATTAACAGAAGCTTTACATGAACATTGCATAGAAGACCCAAGTGTCTACCCTTGTGTGATGTTAGTTGATATGATTGGACAATGATGAGGGTGAATGTGAGGGATGGCTAGTGAGATGGGGAATTAATAATGTAGAGAGAGAGGGATGGGTGGAGGTGCAAGGTAAGTTGGTGTGAGTAAGGATGTGCAGGAGTAGAGTAGGGAAGACAGAATGATGAGGATGTGATGAGTGGCACAGCAGGATGAGGTTGAATGTGGCTTTGCTGTAACGTTTCGTGATCTACTAAGATCACTGAAAGTTTTGCAGCACTGCAGCCTGGTCCTCCTGGTGACATCTCAGCTAGTACCCTCCTCTGCAATGTGCAACTAGGATGCATTGGTGTCCTAGGGAGGTCTCATCCACCCATTGGAAGGGAAGAGAACCTCCCTGCGTGCGGTGACTCCCTCCATAAACATATGGAGGGAGCCATGGGAGAGCCTAGATGCAGCCGTGCACTTCTGTGCAGTGCTTGTCAGTGTTTGCAGAACCTCAATGCTGCAGAACACTGACAGCGCAACTGTCAAAATGAATGTGGAAATGGTCCCTTTAAGGAAACCAGCTGATGACGCGCCATCAGATGAAATGATCAGACCCACTTCCTTTTAATTGGCCGGGGACCTCGAAGGGCAGGCCCAATCAGGTGAAAGTCGTGGGGGAAGCCGGCATGGAGACAGCAGAAGTGTTCGAATCCACCCCCGACGTCGCCTGCCTCGGTAGGGGAAATCGTGGCCCCTATCTATAGATTTAGCTAGAAATTCATTGTGATGGAATTTGTTGCTGGTAACTTGTACCCCACATTCATGATAAAAGGTGATCGAAAACCAAACCACACATTCCAGGTTCTGGTGTCCTTATGTTCAACAGAGTTATTCAACAAATTTATTAATAAAATGAGTAATTTTTGAACTAGCAATTCCATTATTTTTAACTGCTGGAGAATGGTGATACTAGTTATCTATCATTCTACTCACTAGAATTTTCTCAGTAATATCATTTATGGAAATGAAAATTGGGCAGGTTTATATAACAAATAGCCAATCCACAACACTAGTTTTACATCTGGGTGGAAAATTAAAAATCTATCCCAATATTTTGTATATGTCACTGGTTAACTTATTAATGAGATTAAGCAGGATAACAAGATCATATAATGGCCTAGGACATGTCAAGCTTTCTTAGAAATTTATCTTGGAAAATTCAGCTAAAAAGGAAATATAAAAATATTTTTGAGCAGTTTTTTAAATTAAAAATATACTCATGATTCTTACATTAAAACAGTGGAAAATGCCTATTTTATCCTTCCTTGGAGAATGCAATGAGAAGTATCACTGAACAGTAAAACCTGAAGCTGTAAATAAAGAGTATAGACATAGTCAATCTGACCACTCTTCACTCTCAGTTTCATGTTTCCATTCATTATAAACAGATGGACTCCAACTAATCTTTCAAAACTGAACGGCAGTTTGGAATAAAAATCAAAAGTATTTAGGATTTGATCCTATGATTTTATTAACACGTTATTATGACCATTGACTTAAATTACAGTCTATACTTTTTTCACCTTAAGTGGAAATTGATGAAACAAAATTGATCGTAACCATGATAATTCATGTTGCAGTGAATGGTCCAGAGTTTTTATCCCACACGGGATTTGATTTTTTTCAGTGTTTACCCTATATAGGCTCCATTATAATATGTAATAGTGAGCTGTTAGTAAAGTCCAGGCCCTGATTTAGTGAGTGTATTGGTGCTAACCTGTGTTTCTGCTAGATATGCTTTGCATGAAATAACCCATGTTTTAAAATGAATTTTAATGTGACATTAAAACTTGTACTCAATTGCTTTGGAAAATGTGGTAACTTTGATGTTTCTTGCAATTTGATGCTATTTGAACTGAGAAGGTTGTTTTCTAAATTATTTTGAACATCGTAAATTACTTTCCAGCTAACGCTGATCGGATCATTTCTTTGGGTAAAGTTGCATATTAAAAAAAGCTGAAATACAAATTCTTTACTTTATTGTTTTTTAATCTTCTTGTTGCCTTTACCTCACCACCCTGGTGGAACAATGAATAAGATCATTGCTGTCGTGTAGTTAAAGTCATGTTATAAAATAATTTAAATATTGAAGTGACTCTGTACAGTTGTGTCCTGCTAAAGTATCCAAAATAACTCTCCATTTTAAATAAACAAATTTAAAAGAAAGAAAGACTTGCATTTATATAGCACCTTTCACGACCACCGGACATCTCAAAGCACTTTACAGCCAATGAAGTATTTTTGCGGTGTAGTCACTGTTGTAATGTAGGAAACGTGGCCGTCAATTTGCGCACAGCAAGCTCCCACAAACAGCAATGTGATAATGACCAGATAATCTGTTTTTGTTATGTTGATTGAGAGATAAATATTGGTTAGGACACCGGGGATACCTCCCCTGCTCTTCTTTGAAATAGTGCCATGAGATCTGATATATCCACCTGAGGGAGCCAATGGTGCCTCGGTTTAACATCTCATCCGAAAGATGGCACCTCCGACAGTGCAGCACTGCACTTGAGTGTCAGCATAGATTATTCGTGCTCAAATCCCTGGAGTGGTACTTGAACCCACAACCTTCCGACTCAGAGGCAAGTGTGCTACCCGATGAGCCACACTTGAACCCTAACATGATCCCTAATGTAAATTCCAGTTTACAGAACAAAGCCGTCAATTATTTTCATAGTCCAACAATATTCTACATACATTGTACCATACAAGCATACAAAAAGTACCAGAAAAGACCAGGGGGCAGAAATTGCCCCTTCCCTTAAGGCCTGTTACCGCCAGAAATCGGCGGCTACACTGTGGAGTGAAATGGCCACCGATTTTTCGTGTAATGGTGTTAGATTTCTTAATTTCCAATGAAATACGAACTCCGGTTGTAGTTTTAATGTAACTTTATTCTGGCAGCAGCAACAAGCTTCTGGCTTTAAGCCAGGCCTTTGTCCTTCTGAGACCACATGGCCAAAATGGCTGTACTTATACCTGGTTCAATTTACAGAAAAGAACCTGCCTTCTTTGACCTTATTGGCTCATTTGATAGTCTTTTAACCTTTAATTGGCTCGCTACCCAAGGTCCTAAAATGTCAAAGTTGATTGATGACTTAATGCAATGTGGTCTGTGTTTTCTCAAAAACTGCAGCCAGGCTGCAGAGCTTGAATTCTCTATCAATCCCCCCTTTGATTCTTTCACAAACTGAATCATAAAACATCAGCTATCACTGGTTAAACATTCTACAAAATAATTTCATACATGTTAATAGAGTTTCCTTCTAAAATTTGTTGATGTGTTTTGCCACATGTCCGGACTAGTAGCTTCCACACAAATTTACACCAACCCGAGTTCCATCGTGGCCACAATGGAAGTCTGGTTTTAGTAGGTTAATTATCCTTATTCCAATTTAATCCAAATCAATATCTTAATTCAACCAGTAAACAACCTTCCCTTAAGCATAACATACCTTTGTGCCACGTACAGACGGTCTGCTGGGACCTGCAAGGTGTCTCACCTGCGGGACAGCAGCTACAGCCGCCAGGTTGCAACAACATTTAATCAACATAAACAAACAATATAAAAGTAAAATAATTACAACAAATAGAATTAAACCTTCCACCAATGAAGTTCCTATTGAACCTAGCCATTCAGTGGCTCCGCTCCACAAAGTAAATGATGGGGGTTGCTTATATGTGCAACACTCAGTTCCGAGTAGGGCGCAAGTACCTCCCTTTTCAGAATTCAGGGAGCAGTTACTATAATTCCCTTGCTACTCTACTATTTCCCTTTTTGCAGAGGGTAGGCTAGTAAGAAGTAGGCCTATACCTAGAACACCTACAATCAGTAATACAGTAAATTTATACATTTTGACAAAAAGTAGATTTCAGCTTCAGTTACAGGTGCTCGTTTAATGTATGAAGCGTGGATCCAGGCTTTCTTTCCTTGGACTTTAACAGCTGCCTGGGTGGTCAATAACACTTGATAAGGTCCCTCCCACTTGGCACCCAAAGGTTCTTTATGCAACTTTTTCACATACACCCAGACTCCCGGGATGATGTCGTGTCCTCCTTCGGGTGGATTACTCCAAGCTGCCGATACCTGTCGGGAAACAGAACTAATAGCATTGGTTAGGTTCTGACAGTATGATAACAAAGGGCTCAAGTTTCCACACGATAAAAAACGGGCACTCCTCCGAGCTGGGCGCCCGTTTTTCGCGCCTAAATCGGTGCCTAAAAAGAAACTCGCGATTCTGGAGCGCCCTGCAGCTCCTTGTCTGCCTGGCGCGGCGCCCAGGGGGGCGGAGCCTACACTCGCACCGATTTTGTAAGTGGGAGGGGGCGGGTACTATTTAAATTAGTTTTTTTCCTGCCGGCAACGCTGCGCGTGTGCGTTGGAGCGTTCGCGCAGTGTGAAAAAAACATTGGCACTCGGCCATTTTTGTAGTTCTTTGCAGCTGTTTAGTTTTTGAACATTTTTTAATAAAAGCACATTGCCATCAGCACATCAGCACTGAGAAGGCTGCAGGAAGCCTCAGAAAGTTGAGGCAGCCGTTTCCCGACGACCTCCCCCTTTTGCCGTCGGGAAATGGCTCCTCAATTTCTGAGGCTTCCTGCAGCCTTCTGTCTCCTTCCCTCCCTCCCTCCCGCCGTCTGGAACGGCTTCCTCTCCCCCCCCTCCCCCCCCCGCTGCGTTCAGTCAGTCGGGCTCGCACTTCCCCCTCCCCCCGCTCGCCCGCCCGGAACGGCTCCCCCACCGCCCCCCACTGCGTTCGGTCGGTCGGTCGGTTCCCTCCCTCCCTCCCGCCGTCTGGAACGGCTTCCTCCCTTCCCCCCCCCCCCCCGCGTTCGGGAACGGCTGCCTCGTTTTGTGAGGCTTCCTGCACCATTCTCCCTGGCTGAAGCACTTTCACACAGGTAGGAAGATGGTTTATTTAATCTTTTCTTTGCTTATAAATTTTTATTCAGGTTGGATTTATTTGTATAATATTTGTATAAGTATAAATAAGGATTTATTGTAGAATTTAATGACTTCCCTTCCCCCCCCCCTCCCCCCCCCCACCTCGTTCTGGACGCCTAATTTGTAACCTGCGCCTGATTTTTTAATGTGTAGAACAGGTTTTTTCAGTTCTACAAAAATCTTCACTTGCTCCAGTCTAAGTTAGTTTGGAGTACGTTTTCACTGTGGAAACTTTCAAATCAGGCATCAGTTGCCGGACACGCCCCCTTTTGAAGAAAAAATTCTGTTCCAAAGTGGAACTGTTCTACCTGACTAGAACTGCAGAAAAAAAAATGTGGAGAATTGCGATTTCTAAGATAGTCCGTTCTCCACCAGTTGCTCCTAAAAATCAGGCGCAAATCATGTGGAAACTTGGGCCCAAAGTGTCACTCATTAAGTGAGCATCAGCTTTCCTTAAATCGATAGTTCCTGGCAGCGACATGGGTCTTCCTGTTATAATTTCAAATGGGCTTAGACCTGTAGTTCTGTTCGGGGTTTCCCTAATACTACATAGCACTATTGGTAGTGCCTGGGGTCAGGGAGTTCCTTCTTGGTGATATTTGGCAAGCTGTTGTTTCAGAGTTCGATTCATTCGCTCTACTTGTCCTAATGATTGTGGATGATAAGGACAATGTAAATCTCACGTAATGTTCAGTAACCTACAGACTTCTTGGCAGACAGCACCTGTGAAATGTGTTCCCTGATCTGAGTCAATGCTACTCGGGACTCCCCATCGGGGAATGTAATCCTTACACAAGACCTTTGCAGTGTGATTGGCTGTGGCTCTTTTAGTTGGGACAGCTTCTACCCATCTAGAGAATCTGTCGACCATGACAAGAATGTTAGTGTATCCTTAGCATGAAGGAAGAGATATATAATCAACCTGCAGATGCTGGAATGGTCCGACAGGGGCAGGGGGCCTCAGTTGGGGTATTACCGTGATGGGTCCAGAATTATTTTTCTGGCAGACCACACAGCGGTCTGCTACCAGCTGGGCATGTTTTTTAAATTCCCGACCCCACCAGCTTTTCTGGAACCGTGCCGTCATCTGTTGTGAGGCCAAATGTCCCCACGAGTGGATCTGTTGGGCTAAAAAAGGCATAAGCGCTTGTGGCGCGACTGGCTTGTCGGTAACTCTTTGTCTCCAGACACCATCTTCACATAGCTTAATTCCTGCCTCAATCCATGTCCACTTTGCCTCTCGGGAGCACTCGCCTTGCATTGTTTGAAGGTCTCGTGTCAGAGTCCTGAGTGTTTTCAATCTGCACATCTGTGTTGGTTCTTCTGGGGGAACGCCCTGTGAGGCGGCATCTTTAGCTGCCTGGTCGGCTAGGGCATTTCCCTGTGCTTCTGTGGTATTTTCCTTGGTATGGGCCTTACACTTCAGGATGGACACTTTCTGAGGTAATTGTATGGCCTCTAGTAAGTCTCGGACTACTTTTCCATTTCGGATAGGTGTACCAGCAGCAGTGAAGAATCCTCTTTTCCCCCATAACATACCAAAGTCGTGAGCGACTCCAAAAGCATAACGCGAATCTGCGTACACATTAGCTGTCTGTCCTTCTGCTATTCGACATGCTTCTGACAGGGCCCATAACTCGGCCTATTGTGCTGACGTTCCTGAGGGTAAACATCCTTTTGCCATTATCTCATATAAGGTTGTAACTGCCCATCCTGCTTTTCTGGTACCATTGTCAACAAAGGAGGAACCATCTGTAAACAGGATGAGGTCTGGGTTGTGCAGAGGCTCCTCTGCTGCTAAGGCTGCTTCTTCTGTTTCTTTTAAAGTCTCCACGCAGTCATGCTTTTCACATTCTCCCCCCTCTTGCTCCCTTGATTCTGACATTGGGAGCATAGTTGTGGGATTAACCGGGCTGGCCCGGACGATATGGAGATTAGGAGCTACCAAAACTGCTGTCCAGCGGGTCCATCTAGCTGCCGTCACCTGAGACATTCTTTTCAAAGACAGTAACGCATGTACGGTGTGGGGACACTTGACAATCAGCTTTTGGTCGAGGACTAGAACCGCAGTGATCATTACCGCTCGACATGTAGCTTCCATGGTCCTTAGGCAACTTCCCCATCTGAGGGCTACCGCATCCAGTTTTGCCGAATAATAGCCAATAGGTCTTTGCCGATCCCCATGTTCTTGTGTCAGTATAGCTATCATGTATCCTTCTTTCTCATGGACAAATAGGGTAAATGGCTTCCCACTGTCGGGGATTCCCAGAGCCGAACACAAAGCTTTTTCAAACTCAGGAAGGCCTCTTGCTGTTCCTTAGTGAGGGTGATGGCTTCTTTAGAGGCATGTTTCCCCTTTAAGATATCATTCAGTGGCTGAGCAAGCTGTGTGAAGGAGTCAATCCAATTTCTGTTAAAGTTACACAATCCCAAAATAGACCTTCGTTCCTGAATAGTGGTGGGTTTTTTAGCAGCCCAAATGGCTGCAGTTCTATCCTGGGTAAGTTCTCTCTTTCCTTGTGAAATCTTTTGTCCCAGGTACACAACCTCTTCTTGGGATATTTGTGCTTTGTCGATGCTGGCTTTATGTCCTTTCAGCAAAGCTCGTAAATCTTGTTCATTCTGTTCTTCCGTGTTTGAAGCTAGCACGATATCGTCTACATATTGGATGACTGTGGATGACAGGGGAGGTAATTCTCGCAAATGGCTTTGTAAAGCCATGTGGAATACCGTAGGGCTGTTGTGGAAACCCTGCGGTAACCAGGTCCAAGTATACTGTTGTCCTTGGACAGTGAAAGCAAACCACTGTCGAACCTCCGGTGCCAGAGGCACTGACCAAAATCCATTGGCCATATCTATAACCGAGAAATATTTATGTTCCGGTTTGAGGGCATTAAAATAGTGGAGGGATTTGCGACCAAAGGAGCTTTTTGATCAATACACTGGTTAGCTTTCCTATAATCGACAGTCAAATGCCAAGTCTCATTAGATTTCTGTACCGGCCACACGGGGCTATTGGAGGAGCTATGCGTTTTAATAAGCACCCCTTGTTTCTCCAATTGCTGAATAACCGGTAAGATTCCCGCGATGGCAGTTGGACTGATGGGATACTGTTTAGTGCATGGAGGCTTGGTCCCGGTAAATGACGCAGGCTCCATCTGGAGTAGGCCACAATCGTTCTTATTTTTAGCCCATATCGGGTGTTCCTTCAATTCTTCTTTCTTCAAAGTTCTAATTGACCATGTCACCCAACCATCCTCGAAATGCAACGATGAATCTATTTGGATTAGAACGTCCATTCCCAAAAGGGGTTGATCTACTGGGCCTATCCAGACCGGCGTGGTTAGTTCATGTGGACCCAGCCCTATAAGTACCGGTGTTGTCCTTTTAATTTCCATTTTATGGCCCCCAACTCCATAGGCTGTACGTGCCCTACCATCCAACGGCAAAAAGTTTCCATATTGTAGGGGTAAGCATGTTAATTTCGCCCCTGTGTCTAAAAGACAATCCACATCCTTATCGCCCACCCTCACAGTTATATATAGCCAATCTCCCCTCTGTTGTATTAGTGCAAGGAGGGGGGCCAGGGTGGGCTCTAATCGTTTTTTGCTATCCCAAGTAACTCCTTCTGTTGCTGTATTGTCAGTCGCTTAAATGCTTCTATGAGGTCGTTATCTTGTGACAAGCCTGGCTTGTTGGTTGAATTGTATCCCTGGCTGCGTCCTCTTCCCCAGCCACGACCTTGCTGTTTTGCCCTGCACGTCTTGGCCCAGTGACCTTCTTTCCCACAATAATGACATTTTCCGGGTAATTTTCCTAATAGCTGTTTATTGGAATCCTGGGATTACCATCCCATAGCCTGTACAGCTCGGACTTTAGCTCCCATATCCCGATATAATTGGTTGCATTGATCCACCAATGCTGCAAAGGTAGTTCCTCTACCTTCCCAGTCCGGCAACACTATCTCAAGCATTTTGGACAGTTCTGGCTTTAGACCTGCCACGAAAGCTGCTTTCAGGGGTCCAAACACTTGTTCATCCATTTTCTCATCCGTATTATTCATACCCGAATGTTCTAGCCACGTGCATCTAAACCGCTCGTCATACTCCAGGACCTCCTCTGTTCCTTTCTGTTGGCAGGCTGCAATTTTTCCCCAGTCTGTCTTAGCTGGACTGAAGGCTTGCAGCCAGTGTTTACTCGCCTCCCATCCTGCGTTTAATTCTTGCTCATCCTGCCCCAAAGCTTCTTCTACCTTGTCGTGCAATTTTCTTCCCTGTGTTTTTGGCACCATTATGGTCAAAATTTGCACTCCGTCCCAGGGATGAAGTTGATATATATTTCTTCAGCGGTCCAATTGGTCCCACGTTTGCACTCTCCCTTTCTTTGGATTGGGCAACTCCTTGGACCATTTATCAATTTTCTCTGGGTCTGCCGGATCATGATCTAAATATTCTGCATACACCCTTTTCCTTATATTTTTGGTTCCGCCCTCATCCGCAGTCTCTTCTGATTTGACTACAACTCGTCTTTTTTTAAACGGGGTAAAGCGCACCCCTAATTCTTCATCATCCTCTGACCCTGTATTGTCGGAGGATTCAGAATCCGTATCTATTCCTCGGACGTGTCTTCGGGTTTGCACTTTTAATTTATCCAAACATGGGTACCCTGGAAATTCACCGATGCATTTTCCTTTTCCGATTACTGTCTCCTGACCTAATGATTTTTTCAATTCTTTAATTTCACCTTTAAGATCTTTAACTTCCGCTTCCGATTTTTCAAGTTCAAGTCTTGTCTGTCGCAGCTGTGCACAAACTGCTTGCAATTGGTCCTTTGTACTGGTCAGTTCTCGATCATGTTGGGAACGCATTATAATTTAATTCCGCTTTCGGATCTGTCACATAATGGCTAGGGACCATCTAGTTCACTCTTTATTTTTCATACGGGTCGTTTTTCCCCAGACCCTTTTAATCTCGTCCAAGGACCATTGTCCTTTGGAGGTTCCGTACTTTTGTTCGATCTTAATACAGGTTTTAGATAAGTTGAATTGTTGCTCTATGTAGTCTTTCAACTGTTGGAGGATTTCATCTATCAAAACCGCAGGTGGTGCCTGCCCGCCTTTAACAGTTGTAGACAATTCTTTGCTCTTATCTCCTGCTGCCATAATACTGATTTCTTTACTGGGGTCTTGAGTCGTAGGTTTTCCAGCCGATCAGTGGGTCGGTGATTAATTAACTAACACGCCGCCGAAGTTAGACGTCGATGGGACCTCGAGCCGACTACCAACTGGAGGGTTCACAAACCGGAGGCTTTCGGAATCGCATAGAAGGAGAGGCGAATTTAGACTTTTGACCGAGGACTTTTATAAAGAGGAGTCCTTACCTCAGTATGTAGGTCCGATGTCCAAAATTCAGTTTCTTCCCTCAGTGACCCTGTTCATGACGCCAAAATTGTTAGATCTCTTAATTTCCAATGAAATACGAACTCCGGTTGTAGTTTTAATGTAACTTTATTCTGGCAGCAGCAACAAGCTTCTGGCTTTAAGCCACGCCTTTGTCCTTCTGAGACCACATGGCCAAAATGGCTGTACTTATACCTGGTTCAATTTACAGAAAAGAACTCACCTTCTTTGACCTCATTGGCTCATTTGATAGTCTGTTAACCTTTAATTGGCTCGCTACCCAAGGTCCTAAAATGTCAAGTTGATTGATAACTTAATGCAATGTGGTCTGTGTTTTCTCAAAAACTGCAGCCAGGCTGCAGAGCTTGAATTCTCTATCAAATGGCTGCCGCTCACACAATTGCCCTGCAGCGGTTTTCCGGAGGTGAGCATATCCGCACCGCTTCCCATCACTTCTGCTGCATGGCTGCCGAACACGCCTAAGTGCATCATCAGCACACACACCGCCGAGGTCCTGGCCCGGAAGCCAAATTCCACTTAAAATGGCTCGATGGTGCCAACGTTAGTTTTTTTGTTGGTGCTTAGTTCTTGTTGCAGACCGCCAGTGTTGCTTAAAGGTATGT
Organism: Pristiophorus japonicus; assembly: GCF_044704955.1. Classification (NCBI taxonomy): domain Eukaryota; kingdom Metazoa; phylum Chordata; class Chondrichthyes; family Pristiophoridae; genus Pristiophorus; species Pristiophorus japonicus. The sequence continues at coordinate 281,072,179 of NC_091979.1, forward strand.
TGGTTTTTCCTGCATTTCTGTCGGCAACTTTTTCACCGTCTTTCACAACCAGTGTGAGGATACTACATGGTACGATTGATTGACAGTGCCCCAGGCTCTTCGACCTGCACAACAGGGAGCCAACATTGAGGAGGCTGGGCTTAGGGAGGGGATCGAAATGGGGGCAGTGCTGGCAGGCCAATGCCTCCTGCATGTTGTGCATACCGCCGAGGCACACAGGAGAAGGCGGCGCCGGGGGCAACGGTTGCAGAGGCAGCGGGCAAGGGCCACAGCAATCATGGCAGCTCAGCATGGAGAGGGCCAGGGAGATGGCCACAGTGGTGAGGTCAGAGAGCTGCCACAGGAAGGCCCTGAGCAAGGGCATCCCCTAAGAAGCAGAGTGAGGTACGCAACCCCCTCCCACACCAGATACTGGGCCAGCAGGACAGGAGGCAGTTTGCAGCGGAGGCAGATGCTGGACAGCAGCAGCCTGCAGAGACAGAGGACCAAGCAGACCATCAGGGAGAAGCCAATGAGGCAGAAGAGAGAGCAAGATGGCTGCACAGACGTGGGGTCGGAAGGCCATATCGACAAAGGGTATTCCGTTACCAGTTCTCCTACAGGGACCTCAATGATGATCAGTGCCTGCGAAAACTACAATTCCTCAAGGACGTAGTGATGGAGCTCTGCAATCTCCTGCAGGCAGACTTGGAGCCGCAAACACGGGTGAGATCAGCCCTGAGCGTGGAATCTAAGGTTACAATCGCCCTGAACTTTTATGTCACTGGGTTCTTCCAAGCTGCCACTGCAGACATCGCCAACATCTCGCAATTTGTAGCCCCTACATCCATACGGGGGATGCTCTCGATCGGAGGAGGGGCAATTACATCTCCTGCCCTATGAGCAGGGGCAAGCAGTTATCGTGGCAGACTGGATTCCTGCGCATTGCGGGCTTCCCCAGGGTCCAGGGGATCATTGATTGCACCCATGTCAGTCTGAGGGCACCCCAACACACTCCTGATGTGCAAGGGATACCACTCCCTCAATGTTCAACTGCTTTGCGATCACAACCGCAAAATTATGGTAGTTGATGCCCGGTTTCCTGGCCGCAGCCACGATTCATTTATACTACGGCAGACTGGTGTGCCAGGCCTTTTCACTAGGCCGAATCAAGATTGCGGCCGGCTCCTCAGCGACAAGGGCTCCGCACTGAGCACTTGGCTCATGACTCCTCTTCTCAACTCTGGAACTGCAGCGCAGCTCGTGTATAATGACAGTCTGTCGGCCACCAGGGCCACCATTGAGCGCACAATTGGGATTCTGAAGCAGAGGTTCTATTGCCTGGTCCGCTCAGGAGCTGTGCTGCAGTACTCGCCTGAGCGTGTCTCCATATTCGTGGTGGTGTGCTGCACAACCTGGCCCTCATGAGGGCACAGCCATTGGAGGACGAAGCAGCAGTGCCACCTGTGGAGGAGGAGTAGGAGGAAGCACAGGACAGGATGCGGGTGGCCGGCCACACAGGAAGTGGTATCGCCATCGTGACCCTGCAAGGAAAGCACAAAGCCGTCTCATTGCTATGCATTTCAGATAACTGAATGCGCAGTTGAGCCTGCATTTGGCCATGTCCATGGGCAAACCTTTGAGCCCTCTCACTCATCATTCCTGCACAGTTAAATGAGGGACCTATTTAAAAATTTCCAAACCAAAATAAAGATTTATTACACCCCAAACAATGGGTGCACAAAATATCAACATTACCAGTTATCACCCTTGTACAACTCCTTATGACACAGACCTATCCTTACACTACACCACAGTGTCTCCCCTGTGGCTGTCTCATGGCTTTGGGAAGGCTGCTGACTGTCTGTAGAGGAAGCTACAGATGTCCTTCTCAGATGCCCTCGACCAGCTCTGGCCCTGGAAGGGCCAGCTGCAGATTGGGCCGCATCTTCCTCTGTGTCTTCAGTCGGAAGTGGCTGGGGCGACTCCATTCTTGGCAGCAATGGCGGAGTGGCAGGTCTCAGCTCAGGACATATACAAGAACATAAGAAATAGGAGCAGGAGTAGGCCACCTGGCCCCCCGAGCCTGCTCCCCCATTTAGTAAGATCATGGCTGATCTGATCATGGACTCAGCTCCACTTCCCTGCCTGCCACCCACAACCCTTTATTCCCTTATCACTCAAAAATCTGTCTATCACCGCCTTAAATATATTCAATGACCCAGCCTCCACAGCTCTCTGGGGCAGAGAATTCCATAGATTTACAACCCTCTGAGAGAAGAAATTCCTCCTTATCTCAGTTTTAAATGGGCGGCCACTTATTCTGAGACTATGTCCCCTAGTTTTAGTTTCCCCTATGAGTGGAAATATCCTCTCTGCATCCACCTTGTTGAGCCCCATCATTATCTTATATAATTATATTATATAATGGACAGGGAATGAATCTTAAAGAAAGCTAATAACTGATTTAATTTGATTCAATTGCTGATTTTCTAATTTTAACTTCATTTATAATTATGGTATATATTATTTAATTTTGTTTAATTAGAATTAATCTTTGTTATACTGATTTAACTATTGTATACTCCTTATTGTATTATTTACAATGTAATTTTAATTTTTTTAAAGTTTTTTTTCTGCCTGTGTCTATCTGTGGTGCATTTTGGCTGCCGCTTCGGACCCAAGCCTTTAAGGATCTTTTGCACTTCCTTCTCATGCTTTTTCTCTCTTTCCCTCAATGGTCATTATCTAATGTGTTGTAAAATTGTTGTGAAGTGCCTTGCGATGTTTTAAAGGTGCTATATAAATAAAAGTTATTATTATTGTATGTTTCAATAAAATCACCTCTCATTCTCCTGAACTCCAATGTGTATAGGCCCAACCTACTCAACCTATCTTTATAAGTCAACCCTCTGCTGTGAACCTGAGAGCCCACATCAGTATCCTGGTCCAAGGAGCCAGCACCACTCTCCTGGGGCAGCACCCCACCATCCCCACCAAGCTGCTGGAGCACATGTCGGTGAGGTGGGGTGGCACCATTAGGCCCCCGGTGGACCTTGGTGGACCCAACCATGATGGCAGCAGTCAGATCTCACGTAGCATCCAGCTGAGACTGCATGAGAGAAGCCACAGTTTCTATGCCACCAGAGACGACAGCAGTAAGATGCTCTGTGGCCTGTTGCCCAGAGTGCATGAGAGCATTCTGAGCTTCCAGGGCAGCGGCTATCCTGTCCAAAGAAGCACTGAGATGTTTTGTTGCTTCCGCATGTGCTGCAATGGAAGCTGCCACATTGCCCATGACACGTGTCCGCATGGTCTCTCTGGGAGTCCACCATCGTCTACACACTGGCAATGATGGGCCCCATGATGCACGCAGAGCTGTCCACAATGTGGGAGGCAGACTCCTCCATGCTCCTGACCACTTGCAGCTGGCTCTCGGGTGCCCCTTGCATTGCCGCCAAGAGCTCAGATTGCATGGCCTCTACTCTTTGTTCGTAAACCCCAACATCGATGGGCTCGTCTGAGTCCTCCTCAGCAGGACTTGCGTACAAAATTGCCCCCCAGAGAGATGGCACCTGAGGTTCCCTTGGCCCTTGACCATGCTGCAGCCCGCTAGGCCCCAGTGTATCACCCAGTGCAGACCCCTCTCTTAAATCTAACATACCCGACTGCGTACGCTCCATATCTGGGCTGGCACGTGTGAGTGTATGAAGCAATGATGCGGTGGTGCTGGCAGAGTTGTCTCCCTCTTCGTCTCCCTCATCGGACATGCCACCAAGATCTTCCAGGGACTCAAGGGTGTCCTCCTGACTCTGGCGGTCAGTCGCCTCAAGTGTGCCCGTCACGCTGTGGCTGACACTCGGGGTCTCATCTGCAATCATAAATTGGACAAGGGGTGCCGTAAGGCTAAGGTGGTGTATTGCACCATGCAGCAAGCAGCTTGGATGCCTATATAAGTGATTGACAGGTAGCCGATTGCACTGTCAGGAAGAGATGGCATTCCACGAAAACCTTCACTTACCTCCAGCAGGATCGGCGCAACCAACAGCCACAGGGAAGCCAACATGCGTGCTCACTAGCTGCACCCTCTCCTCCAGATCGGTCAGCTGGACAGTTTTGGCTTCGCCCCCACGAGTGGCTTGTTGCTGGGCACAGTTGCACGCCACCTTGGCCTGTAAAGCAAAGAAGGGTTGGTAAGTCGGAGTTTCCTGAGGCCTCAGCATTTAGGGCAAGTGTGGGTCCATTACATGCAGCTGTGAATCTCACATGCAAGGGAGCCTCCATTGTGAGTGTGCACACATCATCATCATAGGCAGTCCCTCAAAATCGAGGAAGACTTGCTTCCACTCTAAAAGTGAGTTCTCAGGTGGCTGTACAGTCCAATACGGGAATTACAGTCTCTGTCACAGGTGGGGCAGATAGTGGTTGAAGGAAAGGGTGGGTGGGGAGTCTGGTTTGCCGCACGCTCCTTCCGTTGTCTGAGCTTGATTTCTGCATGTTCTCGGCGACGAGACTCGAGGTGCTCAGCGCTCTCCCAAATGCTCTTCCTCCACTTTGGACGGTCTTGGGCAGGGATTCCCAGGTGCCGGTGGGGATGTTGCACTTTATCAAGGAGGCTTTGAGGGTGTCCTTGAAAGATTTCCTCTGCCCACCTGGGGCTCTTTTGCTATGTAGGAGTTCCGAGTAGAGCGCTTGTTTTGGGAGTCTCGTGTCAGGCATGCGGACGATGTGGCCCGCCCAACGGAGCTGGTCGAGTGTGGTCAATGTTTCGATGCTAAGGATGTTGCCTCAGCGAGAACACTGGCATTGGTACGTCTAACTTCCCATTGGATTTGCAGGATCTTGCGGAGGCAGCATTGGTGGTACTTCTCTAGCGCTTTGAGGTGTGTGCTGTACATAGTCCATGTCTCTGAAGCATATAGGAGGGCGGATATCACTACTGCCCTGTAGACCATAAGCTTGATGCCAGATTTGAGGTCCTGGTTTTCAAACACTCTCTTCCTCAGGCGACCGAAGGCTGCGCTGGTGCACTGGAGGCGGTGTTGGACCTCTTCTTCGATGTCTGCTCTTGTTGATAGTAAGCTCCCGAGGTATGGAAAATGGTCCACGTTATACATGGCTCTGCAATCAAGTGCTACTTCAGCTACTATATAGTGTTGGTGAGAAAGAAGTTAAGGTGAAGGAGAGTCTTTCAGAAGTAAGCTAAGGAGTTGGGGGAACATGGACTCACTTTCATCAGTCGAATGAGGTTGTTGAGCCTTTTCCGGCATTTGGTGGTGGTTCGCTGATGAATGGAGGTCCCCGAAAGCTCCTCTGCAATCTCCCTCCAGGCATTTAAGAAGCCGCTCCTAATTGGTCGTCCAGTAACATGGTAGAGTATCCGCCTCCTTCCCTTTACAGCTTGCATTAGGCTTTCCAGCTCAGCGTTGCTGAGACAGCTGGCCCTCTTCCAAGGTTCCCCTTCAGCCATCTCCTCTGAAGCAACTCAGACCAAGTTCAAGACACAGCTGCAAAACCTGCTTTTTTATGGGTAATTGGTGAGGCGTGGGATTTCACAGTCCAAACGCCACTCCGCTCCCACAGCGCTGCAACCAGCCCATTACCGCAGTCATTACCACTCCGTTCTGTTTAGCCGCCGAAAATGCGGAATTTTGCTCTCAGCATTGCCGCATCCATATCGACAGTAAGGGACGCAAAAATGTGGAATATACACCCCATTTCTGGTGGAGGGCAATTTCGGCCCCCAGGTGTCCCGTTCTGCATGGCGCAACCTGCTGTGTCATTAAATCCCCTCGACTCTAGCCTCTCTCTTCCCCCATAGTCACAACAGAAAGACAGAAAAAACCTTGGGCCAATCTAAGGAATAAACTCTTGGAAATTCTAATCGGACCCCATCGGTGATCAAGCAACCTCTAGGAGACCACAGAGACTAGTACCACTATACCTTTCAACCCACCAATCTTCTACAACTTGAGAAGATTCAGTCGTAGTAATCCGTCCAGTTCCCCTTTGAATGCTTACAGCATTTCCACACTCACCACACATACTGGTAATCTATTCCAGAGCTCGGCAACTCTCTGCGGGGTAAAAACTTCGTGGTATCTAACCTAGCTCTACGCTTATGCTATTTATGCAGAGGCCCTCAGTTCACCCATGCCTATTTAGCTCAAGTAGCTTTTCCACATGGACAGAATCTAATGCCATCCTCATTTTAAAGACCAAAATCATATCCCCTAGAAGTCCCTTTTAGTTAAGCCTGTACTGATACCTATTTTAAGAGGACCTTAGTTATCAGTCACGTGAACCTCCTGTGAACCTTTTGCAGGTTCTCGATCTCCCCCACTATGTGAGGGGACCACATTTTAATTTTTCAATTTGTTGTCACCATTAAGGCTCATCCTTGATCTCTGTAAATCAGTCTCCTTCCAACAGTATGCTGGCTAGGATACTCCGTAGAAACTGCATTAGAATATGAAATCAAATTACTATTAACTTGAACTCATCAATGAATCACTTGTTTTATATCATAACTTTATAATCATCTTAATAACAGTTAAGCACTACCCTGAAAGGGTAGGTTAGAATTACTACACAGTTAAGAAGGTGATATTTCGTGTAAAAAAACTGCAGGCAAGTTGACAAAATTAATTTTAAAAATGAATTTGAATCATGGAAGGATTACCTCAAACTGAAATTTGCCATGGACCCAATCAACTAATTCTAAAGAATGCGTCTGAGGCTTACTTCCAGTAAGGCCACTGAAAGATTCAACACTTTTATCGGATGCTGTGAGAGACATCACCATTGTGGCAGAAAACCAGCCGTTATTATATTTTTGTGAGGTGAAACTGCTAAAGCCTGTGCTGGGGCTAAAAACGAATACTTTTGTTTATGTTGCTTTCTGATTCTGATTTAGATGCCGTGGTAGAGCTGTAAATAAGATCCTTGGACAGGTGATTAGAATGTTAATCCCAAGACAGGTAGCTGTGTTACCATGAGTGTAAAATCACACTTATTAATGAGGAGGCCAGCACCCCCAAAATACCACTTTTAACATCAGCAAAATACAAAGCAATGCACGATATGAATGGACATCACGTAGGCCGTGAAGACTTTTGTCAGGCCACCCACAGGCTGTGGTGAGAAAACTCTAAACTTTAATATACCAGCTGTGCAAACATTGCCATGACATCCACAGTCAATTCCTTCATCCGCACCTTAACATTTCTGTCAAGGAACCAAGCCAGGTATTCCCCTTTATTGGCATTCCACATCTGGAGACCAGCTTCTAGAAATGTATATCTGCGGGAAGCAAGATTCTGTTTTTAGCCAAAGGTTCTAGGTATAGTCAGATGCTATACGATTTCCTCTATTGACTTGTGTATAGTGGAACTAATTTTTATTGCAGTTGAAAATTATGGATACTCAAATAATAGAGGGTAATGTCTGTCCATTACCAGAATTGTTTTCCCTAAATGTTTTCAAAAGAATGATAGCAGCGGCTTTACAGCTCCAGTGGTAGAGAATTGCACTTTTCCTGAGGTTTTGAGTTTGGACTCCAACTGCCTATCAAACTCAACTACTTTTCATTGGCCCTTGACCAGATCACAAGACATAAATTCTTTGTGGTTGTTGTAAAGTGCTCTACCTCAGGGGAGATAAATTGGCAAAAAGAATCTTTCCTGCCCCACAGAGCTAATCACCTGTCAGCTGATACTGAGTAGTAAGGGCAGTAGCTATACAAGAAAGAAAGATTTGCATTTATATAGTGCTTTTCATGACCACCGGATGTCTCAATGCGCTTTGCAGCCAATTAAGTACATTTGGAATGTAGTCACTGTTGTAATGTGGGAAATGCGGCAGCCAATTTACACACAGCAAACTCCCACAAACAGCAAGGTGATAATGACCAGATAATCTGTTTTGTTATTTTGATTGAGTGCTAAATATTGGCCAGGGCACCGGGGATAACTCTCCTGCTCGTTTTCAAAATAGTGCCATGGGATCTTTTACGTCCACCTGAGAGAGCAGACAGGACCTCGGTTTAACGGTCTCATCCGAAAGATGGCAACTCCGACAGTGCAGCACTCCCTCAGCACTGCACTGCAGCATCAGCCTAGATTTCTGTGCTCAAGTCCCTCGAGTGGGATTGAAACCCACAACCTTCTGACTCAGAGGAGAGCGTGCTACCCACTGTGCCACAGCTGATCAGCTGATACTTAATAGATGAATCCGTTCCACCTTCCGAATGGATAGTGTGTGGTTAGGAAGGATGAAATTTGAAATGCTAAAACAATGTGTGAAAGCAATTACAAAAAAGGTTATGTACAGAAAGAAATTTAAAACAATGATACCCTCACATGCCGTGGACACTTACTTCCTCAGCCCACAGTAGGAGCACAATGAGTTAAGGTTCATCGATCCTGTCTGTACCCATCTGATGTGTACCTGTCTGCTTCGAGTTTGACTCACCTTCAACTGCTTCCAATGGTATTTTGACCATAATAGGTCACTTAGCAACAGCATTTGAAGGGTCAGAAAAATGCTTCCATTACAATTGTATATTTTTATTGTAGATAATTCTACATTGTCCTAAATATAGTTCTGAAAGATTTCTCACAAGTGATTGTTTTCTTTTTGCAATATTAATTTTGTTTGCATTACTTGTAAAAGACCAGGGTTCTAGGCATGACAGAAATTGAAATTAATTTTGTTCAGTATCAAACATTGGCAGTTATGGAAGTTGTTGTTAACTTTAAAATTATTCATTACCTTGAACGATATGACCTCATGCATGATCACTAGTATAATCATCAGCATAGTCATTCCGCTGGTGATTTTGTCACCTAAATTATGAGTCTTTGGCACACTTTGTGGAATCATCTTTCATTGCCTTTGACAGACATCTCCAGAGCTTTCGACAGGGATTGGCACTATGCAAGCTCAATAAGTTACCATATGGCCTCCCACCAAAGCTACATCAGTGCTGTATACTTTTCTCTCTAATCACTCTATCTGTGCTGTAGCTAATGGCTCATACTCTGACTTTTTCCAGTAACTCAGGGGATCCCCAGGGCTCTGCACTCTCTCCCACGCTGTTCCTTCTTCATATCAATGACTTTCTCCACTCATGATTCAACCCTATCCACCTTTGTGCTGATGAATCCACTCTACATTCATTAAATTCCTTCAGATCACGTAACTTCAGTCCCTCGGGTCTCTCACAGTGGAATGGCTGAATCACTTCATCGAGATCTGCTCCATACTCTACAATGGGGCAATGGAAAGCATGTTTCTTTCAATCTTCAAATCCATAGTTTCTTTATGTCTCTTACTGGACTAATGAACAACTAACACCTATACCTTTCAAAGATCCATCCTTGGTCTCACTATGTCCTCTTTCAAGTGGAACACTTGGAGCTTTTTCATTGTTGAAGTTACTTTCAAGAAGTTTCATCATCATCCATCAAAGGCAGTCCCTTGAAATCGAGGAAGACTTGCTTCCACTCTAAATGTGATTTATTAGTTAACTGTACAGTACAATATGGGAATTACAGTCTCTGTCACAGGTAGGACAGGCAGTCGTTGAAGGAAAGGGTGGGTGGGACTCGTTTGCCGCATGCTCCTTTCGCTGCCTGCGCTTGGTTTCTGCATGCTCTCAGCAATGAGACTCGAGATGCTCAGCGCCCTCCCGGATGCACTTCCTCCACTCAGGGCGGTCTTTGGCCAAGGACTCCCAGGTGTCGGTGGGGATGTTGCCTTTATCAAGAAGGCTTTGAGGGTGTCCTTGAAATGTTTCCTCTGCCCACCTTGGGCTCGCTTGCCGTGTAGGAGTTCTGAGTAGAGTGCTTGCTTTGGGAGTCTTGTGTCAGGCATGCAAACAATGTGGCCCGCCCAGCGGAGCTGGTCGAGTGTGGTCAGTGCTTCGATGCTGGGGATGTTAGCCTGATCGAGGATGCTAATGTTGGTGCGTCTGTCCTCCCAGGGGATTTGCAGGATCTTGCGGAGACAGCGTTGGTGGTATTTCTCCAGCGATTTGAGATGTCTGCTGTATATGGTCCACGTCTCTGAGCCATGCAGGAGGGCGGGTATCAGTACAGCTTTTAACTTCTTATTTAATACCAGACATGTTGTTTTCCACTCAACATTTAAACAGTCTTAATCTGCCGGAAACTTGAATACTGCTGCTATAGGGAAGTTCTTCCAGTACGTTTTTCACTGTTGTGGTCAGGACACAAGTTTGGTGTCTAATAGGCAATCCTCCACTCACCTCTAGCCTACAACCTTTGCCTTACCATTACAATCTTTCTTGTGTTTCTATTTTAATTATATTACCATTGTTAGTGCTCCTCGGAGTTCTCCTCTCTTGTTTTCTAAGTTCCAATATACCGGCCGAGTGCTTTTTCTCCTCCTTGAATCTTTAGTGTGTCAAACTCAACAATATTCTAGTTCATTCCTTTCTAGTTTCTCAAAATTATGAAACTACATGTTTTTCCTCATCTTTCTTCTCCCTTATTGCTTCCTGAGTGCCCTCATCACTTTTACATTTTCCAGCCTTGGTGGTGTCCTCCACTGTGGGCCTTGGTTTCTAATTTATTTTACAAAAAAAAGGTATCATCACCGAATCATAGAAAAATTACGACACAGAAGGAGGCTGTTATATATGCAGACTATAGATATACTCTCTGTGTAGTCACTGTATAGGTGCATCAGATGGAGACTTATTTACCTGATGTACTATCAATAAGGTTTACACTGTGTATATACACATGCTGGCACCACTAGAGGGTGCAACTAGTGGAGACCGGGGTTTCCTAACCTGGTGGCAGGGACTGTATAGAAGGGGAGCCACCTTGCGGCTGCCTCACTCTGGAGTTACGAGTAAAGGACCAAGGTCACTACAGTTTGAGTACAACATATTGCCTCGTGAAGTCATAAGTACACGACAGACATAATAACTGGCGACGAGAATACGGGCTTTCACGCGATTATGGCTACCTTTGGCACACTAAAAGACTTCGCAGAGGGTGATGATTGGGATGCTTTCACGGAAAGGCTTGAGCTATATTTCGTGGCAAACGACCTGGCAGGGGAGACGGACACATTGGCGGAGAAGCACAAGGCTATACTGCTGACCAGTTGTGGGCCCGAGGTCTACCACCTCGTCAGGGACTTGCTGGCACCCACAAAGGCCAAGGATAAGACATACGATGAGCTAAATTAACTAATTCGCGACCAACTAAAACCAAAAGAGAGCATTTTCACGGCTAGGCACAGATTCTACACTCACTGCAGATCTGAGGGCCAGAAGATTGCAAAATATGCTACCGACCTCAGGAGACTTGCGGCACCGTGTGATTTTGTCACACACCTCAACGAAGCATTGCGAGACATCTTCATTATAGGAATTGGCCACGGGGCCTCCTTCACAAGCTATTATCTGCCGATACCACAGTCAACCTGCAGAAGGCCATCAGCATCAGTCAAGTGTTCATGATCGCGACCTGCAGCACCAAGCAAATTATTCATCCTGTGGACTCAAACCTGGCAAGTACTGTACACAGAGTGGTGCCTTTCAAGGCAAGACTGTACAACGTGGCTCCGCCCAGGGCAGAGAGCATAGATCTCAGGGTTCCAGAACTCAGAGTCTGCCGAGGGGTGCTAATCGAGTAGCACCATGCTGGTGTTTCAGAGGAAACCATAGAGCTCACCAGTGTCGGTTTCCTGAGTATGCATGCAAAGCCTGCAACATGAAGGGCCACCTCCAGCATATGTGTAAAAGAAATACGGCTCACTGTCTAGCAGAGGTCGATAGATGACTTTGAATCCAGTGGGGAGTATGATGATTTGGCCAGAGAGGCAGCTCAGCCCCAAGAAGAAGTGTGTGGAGTGTATAGCTGCACCACCGATTGTCCTCCAGTGAAGATGGAAGTCGAGATAAATGGCTTTCCAGTCTTCATGGAAGTGGACACGGGAGCGAGCCAGTCAGTGATGAGCCAGGATGCCTTTGAGAAACTATGGAACGAAAACGACCCGAGCTGGTTCCAGTACAGGGAAAGTTGCGCACCTACACCAAGGAACTGATACCAGTCCTTGGTGGTGCGAATTTAAAAGTAATCCATAATGGCGTGGTGCACCAGTTACCTCTGTGGATTGTTGTAGGTGGTGGTCCAACGCTATTCGGAAGAAGGTGGAAGGGGAAGATCCAGTGGAAATGGAAAGACCTCTTCATTCCAGCAATCGATGTGCCCCATGCTCAGAGGCAGAGCAAAACCTCACCTTCGCTTGGGCCAGGCACCAGAGAACAGACCAGTGCAGCACCTGAGGCACAGACCGTCCATCATGACTGTGTGGCAAAGATCCGACCGGAACGACCTAAAAGCATCTTCCCAGCTCCAGTGGCAGAACTCTTGGGGAGGAAGATCGAATTCACAGGCACTCTTCCAGCTTTTGTGGCAGAATCGCAGGAGAGAAGGATCAAGGCAGTCAACCTCAAGGACAGAGGCAAGATGGCGTCCCTGCTGCAGCGAAATGCAGCGTGTAGTGGCAGGGTTCTCTTAAAGGAGACCTGCGACCAACTGAACTTAAAGAGACATTGTATGCATGGCAATAAATGTAACTAACCGATTAAGAATGTAAAGAACAAAATGTTGCGAGATAATTTTTTCAGCCCTGGCAACATGCTCGTGAATCTCCTCTGTAACCTATTACAAAGTTATTGACAGACCTGCTTCATCCCAATACAAAAGAAAACACCTTACTGGTTGGAAGAAAAGTAATTTAATCATTTTTACAGATAAAGAGAAGAAAAAAAATAACGACCCTAATGGAACATTGTGCCTTGATTTTAAATTGAATTTTGCAAGTCTTATTACAATAAGACACAGCAGAAAGTGGGCTACACTTACTATACTGGTAAAATAGATGGCACACAAGTACATTAGACACATTCAAATTAACATTTTTCCATTGTGCACATCCAGCACCTAATAGAGTTTGACATGGATGCTAAAATTCTTCCTCGTGCTTGTATCTTTGTTGCAATGACATGTGCCTAGACTTACACCTCCAAAATGCTTTGGTAGAATTTGGCATGGTTTAGCAGGAATAACTCAAACTCCTTACCCAATCCACAAGCCTGCAAAAGGTGGCAACTTCCTGAAATAAATAATTGGTTGAAGTATTACTAGAAAACTAAGAGAAGCTAAATTGACATAAAATAGGTGTGGAACAACTATAGAAGATTAGTTATGCAGGGTTGCCCATGCAGTACATGTTCTTTGACAACTCTCTTAAGGTGCACCCTAGCTTGGAGAAGGTTATGTATTAGAATATTGTGACTAAGTGTGAGGGACAAATTTTAATTTCACAGATTTGAAATGCTCTCGATTCCGAGGGATTTGTACAAAAAAAGCATTCATCCCAGAAATCTTTTTACACTGAGTAAGTGCTTAAAAAACAATATCCGTGTATTTGACCCAGTCAAACATGTTTATTACAGTTTCATGTCAGAATGTGAGAACAGGGTCACATCCATTAACTTACAAAGAAAGCACAAAACAGATGTGTTATGTGTCTGCGTTTGTAATTACAGTAACAGATCCTGCCTAATTGATCCCCATCTGTATTTTAATTATGGCCTGAGCATTCATTCTTAAAATGTTAAATGGAATAATCCTAAACTATATGACTTATGTGCAGCTTTTTCCCCAAGTATTGCACTAAGCGCATTGTAGAAGCTTCAAGTAAATGTAATTCCCTTCTTATGTTTCTCCTTAAAGTCAACAATAGAAATTGTACTTGGTTTACAACCAGGTATACAAAGTAGGGTGCAACCCTTCTGATACAGGTTTTTGAGTATAAGCAAGCGGGTCTATAAAATCAGCTTGCCAGCGCAAACATGGTGGAGGGCGCACCTGAGGAGATAGGCCCTAGACACTCCTGATATTGGGCCTCATTTCTCAATTAAATGAGACCAGCGAGCTGCGAACACCTATCGGATGTCCCGGGCAGCTCGTCAGTGAAAAAGCTTCAAATTTAAGGCTTCTGCTTTGCCAGCAGCAGCCCTCTGGAAGGTTGCAAATGGGGAAGCATTTGGGCAGGGGGAGTGCCAGAAAATGGAGGGCGATAAGAACATTGGGGTGGTGGGGGGGGAGGCTTGGGGGGGGGCACGGTCAGGTCCTTTAGGCGGCAGCCTGGAGCAATCTTTTCAAAGACCAGATCTGGTTTGCCTAATACAACAACAACAATAACTTGTATTTAGATAGCGCCTTCCACGTAGGAAAACGTCCCAAAGCGCTTCATAGGGCCACATAAGGAGATGTTAGGGTGAAAGAGATATGTTTTAAGGAGTGTCTTAAAGGAGGAAAGAGTGGTAGAGAGGCGGAGAGGTGTAGGGAGGGAATTCCAGAGCTTAGGGCCTTGGCTGCTGAAGGCAAGTAGCGATTAAAATCAAGGCTGCTCAAGAGGTCAGAATAAGAGGAGCATACATATCTCGGTGGTTTGTGGGGCTGGAGGAGATTACAGAGCTAGGAAGGGATGAGGCCATGGAGGGATTTGAAAGCAAGGATGAGAATTTTAAAATCAAGGCGTTGTGTAATCGGGAGCCAGTGTAAGTCAGCGACCACAGGAGTGATAGTTGAACGGGGCTTGGTGAGAGTTAGGTAACAGGCAACAGATTTTTGGACGACCTCAAGTTCATGGAGTGTAGATCATGGGAGGACGGCCAGGAGTGTGCTGGAATAGTCAAAGTCTCGAGGTAACAAAGGCATGGATGAGAGTTTTAGCAGCAGGTGAACTGAGGCAGGGCCAGAGTTGATCGATGTTCCGGAGATAGAAATAGGCAGTCTTGGTGATGGAGCGGATATGTGATTGGAAGCTCATCTCAGGGTCAAATATGACACCAAGGTTGCAAACAGTTTAGTTCCGCCTCAGACAGTTGCTAGGCAGAGAACTGGAGTCGGTGGCTAGGGAACAGAGTTTGTGGCGGGGACCGAATGCAGGTGGTGCCTGCGCTCACTGCCTCTGGGCAGATTGCAGGTTTTGTTTTAAAATTCTTCTCTAATACACAGAACATTGCACCGTTGACATTGCATAATATAAGTTCTTTCACTCATGAGGATGTGCAGAGGGGGCCTCAAACATACGTTAACCCCTTTTCATATGCAAATAAGGGGCCGAACACCGTATTCAGGTGTGTGCAATGGAAGCCTTTTTTTTGCCTTCACCGATATAGTGAACGGCACACTTCTGGCTCATAATGAGTGTGGCATAATCCAATTTCTAGGCCATGATTTCAACACATAATTTTGAAGGTAGCCAATGAAAAACATAAACCTCACTATGAACACGGACATTGTGTTAAATGGAATGACTTATATTTTGTGCTGTTATGAATTTGCCAATGTCTGAATCAAACCTCCTATAAAGAGGAAAGCTCCAATGACATTATTAATGCAGAAAGCTGCTTTGGCAGGCTATGCTTAAATCATTTACTTAATTTTTAGGCTGCTGAATGTGGCCATTTGAAGCAAAAACTTTGCAAATGCCAAAGTATCCACCTCGAAACACTTTCTGGCTTGTCCTTTTGTAACATTAGCCAAAAAGTGATCATAAATTCCAAACGACAGTATGAAAACATTATGTGTTCTTGGGCAGCTGAAACTGCATGATGTAGTTTTTAAAACTCAAGAATGTGTCAAAATGACTATTCAACTAATGCTCAAAACATAACAGATCAGGTGATACTTTTAACCATTACACTACTACAGTAACAGTAAACTATCTCTGCAAGATAGCAACATAGGAACAGGAGCAGGCCATTCAGCCCTTCGATCCCATTCCACCATTCAGTTAGATCATGACTGATCTGTATCTCAACTCCATCTCCCCGCCTTGGTTCTGTAACCCTAGATACCCTAGCCTAACAAAAATCCATCAATCCCAGTTTTGACATTTTGAATTGATCGAGCCTCTGTGGATTTTGGGGGGAGAGGTCCAGATTTCCACTACAGATAGCCAAACTAATAAAAGAACGTTGACAATACTAGCACACTCCTATTGTGCTACCATTGTGCTCAGTGTTATGTCTCAAATAAAGCAATGTGACTGAGTACTGTAGACCTTAGTCTCTTTATTCTGACTCCAGAGTGCTGGCACAGCATGGGAGGCCTGTTTATAAGTAATGCTCCCAAGGGATGCTGGGATCCCTTGGGACTCCAACAGATGCGCCCTCTGGTGGATGTAGAATGCTGGTTACAAGGTGTTGCATACATAACATCACTCCCCCCCACAAAGTCAACAGTACACTTATTTACAGGGTGAGATGATCTGGAGCTTTCCACCCCCGAGTCGATTGTCTTGGTACAAACACAGGAGTAGTTGAGTTGGTTGGGCCTTCGCTGGGCTGCTGCGCAGCTGACCTTGCTGGGCTGCTGGGGATGATGAGTTCAGCTTCGTGGTCAATCGTGATGTCGGTTGCCACTTGTGTGTGTATCGGAGGGTCGAAGTTGATGGTGTCCTCTTCAGGTTACTCGTGGCTGTCTATGAATCGCAGTTTGGTTTGGTCCAAATGTTTTCTGCAAGTTAGTCCGTTTGCAAGTTTGACCTCAAACACCCTACTCCCTTCTTTGGCTATGACAGTGCCAGCAAGCCACTTTGGACCATGTCCACAGTTGAGTAAAAATTCAGGGTCATTGACTTCAATATCGCATGACAAATTTGTGCGATCATGGTACTTGCTTTGTTGATGCCGCCTGCTCTCAACATGATCATAGAGATCAGGGTGGACTAGAGTGAGCCTTGTTTTGAGCAGTTCGGCAGGGGGATCCCTGGTGAGCGAGTGGGGTCTTGTGCGGTAGCTGAACAGGACTCGGAACAGGTGGGTCTGTAGGGCGCCTTCTGACACACATTTCAAGCTTTGCTTGATGGTTTGGACTGTCCGTTCTGCCTGGCCGTTAGATGCAGGCTTGAACGGGGCAGATGTGACGTGCTTGATCCCATTGCGGATCATGAATTCCTTGAATTCAACGCTGGTGAAGCACATCCCATTGTCGTCGACAAGGACATCAGGCAGGCCGTGCATGGCAAACATGGCTCATAGGCTTTCGATGGTGGCAGTGGATGTGCGTACAGACATTATTATACACTCAATCCATTTTGAATAAGCATCCACAACAACCAAAAACATTTTGCCTAGAAACGGGCCAGCGAAGCCTACGTGGCTCCTAGAATATGGTTTGGAGAGCCATGACCACAAACTTAGCGGTGCCCCCCTGGTTGCATTGCTCAGTTGAGAGCAAGTGTTGCATTGGCACACACAAGACTCCAAATCTGAGTTGATGCCAGGCCTGTGTAGGTCGTGTATGAACGTTTTCCTGTCTTTCTTAGGCAAAACCACGCGATTACCCCACAAAAGACAGTCCGCCTGTATGGACATTTCGACTTTGCGCCGCTGGAACGGCTTGATCTCTTCATGCAGCTCCGCTGGGATGCTGGACCAACTCCCATGGAGGACAGAGTTTTTTTTACAAGGGACAGTAAAGGATCCTGGCTGGTCCAGGTCCTGATCTGGCGGGCCGTAACGGGGGACTTTTCGTTTTCAAATGCATCCATCACCAAGTGCAAGTCTGCAGGCTGTGCCATTTCCACCCCGGTGGTGGGCAATGGTAGCCGACTGAGAGCATCAGCGCAGTTCTCTGTGCCTGGTCTGTGGCGAATTACATAGTTATATGCAGACAGCTTGAGCGTCCATCTTTGGATGCAAGCAGAGGCATTGGTATTAATACCTTTGCTCTCTGAGAATAGCGATATGAGCGGCTTATGGTCAGTTTCTAACTCGAACTTAAGCCCAAACAGATATTAGTGCATTTTTTTCACCCCATAAACGCATGCCAGAGCTTCTTTTTTAATCATGCTGCAGGCCCTTTCGGCCTTGGACAAACTCCTGGATGCATAAGCGACCAGTTGCAATGTTCCCGATTCGTTTGCTTGTTGTAACACACACCCGACCCTGTACGAAGATGCATCGCAAGCTAGCACTAAACATTTACATGGGTAATACAGAACAAATCTGTTGGAACATAACAGATTTCTGGCTTTCTCAAAAGCAGTCCCTTGTGATTTCCCCCATACCCAGTCATCTCCCTTGCGTAGCAACACATGTAGAGGTTCTAGCAAGGTGCGTAACACAGGTAAGAAATTACCAAAATAATTTGAGGAGTCCCAGGAACGACCGCAGCTCCATCACGTTTTGTGATCTTGGCGCGTTCTTGATGGCCTCTGTCTTGGTGTCAGTGGGTCTGATGCCGTCTGCCGTGATTCTTCTCCCTAAGAACTCGACCTCTGGCATCAGGAAAACACACTTTGAGCGTTTCAACCTGAGTCCCACCTGATCTAGCCGACTTAGAACCTCTTCCAGCTTCTGCAAATGTTCGATGGTGTCCTGACCTGTGATCAATATGTCGTCCTGGAAAACCACTGTGCGCAGAACCAACTTTAGCAGACTCTCCATGTTCCTTTGAAAAATAGCCGCGGCCGATCGAATCCCAAACGGGCATCTATTGTAAATGAACAGACCTTTGTGCATGTTGATGCATGTAAGGCCTTTCGGAGATTCCACCAGCTCCTGCGTCAGGTAGGCCAAGGTCAGGTCCAACTTGGTGAACATCACTTTATAGTCCCCACAAATTCTGACCATGCCATTGCCCTTGAGAACCGGAACAATCGGACTGGCCCACTCGTTGAACTCAACCGGTGCGATGATGCCCTCTCATTGCAGCCTGTCCAGCTCGATCTCCACTTTCTCTCGCATCATGTATGGCACCGCACATGCCTTGTGGTGGATGGGTCTTGTACCAGGAACCAAGTGGATCTGCACCTTCGCCCCAGAGAATTTTCCGATGCCTGGCTCAAACAACGACGAGAACTTGCTCAAAACCTGGGCACATGAGGCGTCGTCAACGGACGAAAGCGCTCGGATGTCGTCCCAGTTCCAGAAGATTTTTCCCAGCCAGCTTCTGCCAAACAGTGTGGGGCCATCTCCTGGTACAATCCATAGTGGTAGTTCGTGCACCGCTCCATTATAGGAGACTTTTACTGCTGCACTACCAATTACAGGGATCAGCTCTTTAGTGTAAGTTCTCAGCTTGGTCTGAATAGGTCTCAGCTTAGGCCTTTGTGCCTTGTTACACCATAGCTTATCGAGGCCTTTTTGCTCATGATAGACTGACTCGCATCCGTGTCCAATTCCATGGATACTGGAATTCCGTTCAGTTCAACTTTTAACATGATCGGTGGACATTTCCTGGTGAAGGTGTGTACCCCGTACAATTCTGCCTGCTCAGTTCGAGTCTCTAATTCAGTTTGATCCGCCATGGATTGGTCTTCCTCTGCAACGTGGTCATTTGCAGAGTTTGCAGCTCATCTGCACATTCGCTGGAGGTGTCGCATTGTTCCATAGCCTTTGCACGCATAGTGTTTGAAGTGGCAATGATCGGCTCGATGATCACCTCCGCAGTGCCAACAAGGTATTAATTGCCTTGCATTCACACTTGATGGCGGACTCTGAATCATCTGAGGTCGTGCAGCTGCAGGCATGTACGTTCTACCATATGCATTCCTGCCTGAAAACGACATTACTTTGTGTGCAGTACTTGCCGATGCATCTTTATGCTGCAAAATTTGTTTGGTGTTATCACTGGTGGACATAAATGCCTGGGCTATCGTTATGGCTTTGCTCAGGTGCGTTGTTTCAACAGTCAATAGTTTACGAAGGATAACCTCATGGCCAATGCCAAACACATAAAAGTCTCTTAGCATATGCTCCAGGAATCCACCAAATTGGCAATGCTCTGCAAAGCGCCTTAATTCGGCGACATAGCTCGCCACTTCCTGGCCTTCAGACCGTTGACATGTATAAAATCGATATCTTGTCATCAGAACGCTCTCCTTCAGATTTAGGTGCTCCCAGACAGGCGTACACAGTTCTTTATACGATTTGGTTGTTGGTTTCACCGGGGCAAGAAGATTCTTCATGAGGCCATAGGTTGTTGCCCCGCAGACAGTGAGGAGGATCGCCCTTCATTTGGCAGCGTTCTCATTCCCTTCCAGCTCGTTGGCCATGAAGTATTGGTTGAGTCCAATCATCCTCTTCTGAGAATTTCTCCAGGATACCAACAGTTCTCTGCATTTTCACGTGATGGTTCGTTATCTATTACTCGTCGCCAGTTGTTATGTCTCAAATAAAGCACTATGACTGAGTATTGTAGACTTGAATAAGTGTGAGCTTAGTCTCTTTATTCTGACTCCAGAGTGCTGGCACAGCATGGGAGCCTCCTTACATGCAATACTCCCAAGGGATGCTGGGATTCCTTGGGACTCCAACAGATACGCACTCTGGTGGCGGTAGAATGCTGGTTACAAGGTGTTGCATACATAACACTCAGAACAACAGAGGAGGCATTAATTAACTTTATTAGATGAGGAATTAGTGACATGTTCACTCGCTAGGCAAATGATACTGAACTGAGTAAATCTCCAACCAATATCTAAGTACAGCTAGTCATCACCTAATGGTCTATGCCATGTGAAAGATTGCTGGTTTGGTTTTAAAATTCTTTTCTAATATACAAAACATTGCACCATTGACATTGCATAATATAAGTTCTTTCACTCATGAGGAAGACTGCACAAGTCATTCAAACATGTGTTTTATTTCGCCTTATGGGCCTTTGGCACTGATGAAACAACTCCCAGAATGCACCTTTTGCACCATATTCTATATGTGGTGATAACTTCTCGTAAAAATTGACCTCAGTCACCAGCTTAATAAAAAATCTACAGCAATGGCACTCGGCAGTCAAAGAGTTAAAAAAAATTATATAAATGCGATACTGAATATGGTATTTCATTGAAAGAAAAACAGTTTTGGTAAGCCCTTCTACTGGACCTGTGATTGATATCTTCCATTTGCTAATATCACAAAGACTTGCTTTTTGCATTTACATTTTATCTTCTGGCGACCTCAACCATGAGGAGCTCAGTTCGTCTGTTTTAGTTGTTTTAGGCATGAAACCAAAAACTGTAGATATTTAACCTGCCTTCACAAAAGTGAGATGCCAAAGATAGTTACAAAGCACTTACCCAATCTCAAGAGTTCAGCTTTTGCAGCCAGTGATGTCAGCAGAGCCCTTTAATTGTGTAGTAGCCTTGTAACTGCCTCCTACCCATCAAATACTGTACAAGTACTATGATGCGGGTTACCAAAGAAAAGTAGAACCTCTCACTTGACCCAACATGACCTTTTGAGTATATAGAAGGAAGGATAACAAAAGTAAGAAAAATTAGCTCTGTTGTTGTCAATAGTGACAAGAAAATTTGTTCATCAAAAATACCTTCTTATTATTGAAAGACATGGTTTTCATACTACTAGAGGCAAAGAAAATCATATCATAGTCTCCAAAAGACATACCTATTATTTTTCAGTGATATATTGCTTTTCAGCTGTAGCCAAAACAATCTAATAACCACTATTAGATAAAGGATTCTGAATATAAATGTATTGAATTGTAGTGGGAGAAAATGAACATATTGCAGCACTTATGTCAAAATGGGTTAGGGTTTTATGTCTCTCTTTCTTTAATAAATGCAGATCAAAAGACTTCAGTTATGTAAAAATAATAAAAATTCTAGCAATATGAAATAACACTACCACTTTGTAACATTCTGAAGGAACGAGCCACAAATATGCTGTACTGAATACAAATAGCATTAAAAGTGCACAAGCATCCCGGGAAAGCTTCTAACCATACATTTATATTCATAGCAGGTTCAAAAAATCCTAGAACAATGCTAGCTATCTAGTCACCATAAAGCATTCAGCCATTTACAGTGTCACTTATGACAGCTTTGATAGACATATACTATATAAGAAAAATATCTTATAGTACACAGTTCGTTTAATAAATTGATTAAACTTCTCCTCAGCCAATTGTTTTTGTCTTAACAACATTCTTAAACATCACCTGAAGAAACAGATTGGGCTGGTTGGTAAAGGCTACAGCGAAGAGACAGTTTAATCGAGGGTCTAACATTTGAGTACTGTCAGAATATTGCCCCAAATGATAAATGATTGTATAATGCAACAGCCTACTGCTAGTGTTGAATTATATTAGCCATCAGTGTTCAAAATCCATTTTAAACTTAATTGTGGTATGATAGCTGTATCCCCCAGTCAGCAGAACAGCAGGTTTATAAAAATCATCTTCTATGATTGTTAAATGCTTTCCTAATGAAGCTGATGATCACAACATTCCGCAGTAAATGCTTCTGTCAGACTGTCATACTTGCATGATAGTGGCCCCTATAGTGAATAAGTGCTTGTGTGATTTGAGTTTATATCAAAGGCAGGAAACTCAAAAGATCTGCCTGCATATGTAAGATAATCTCATGAAAAGGAAAATGTCATATATTAAAATGGGATTATCAACCAGGACACAATCACACCGCTCTACAATTCTACGGTACACATACATAGGTCTGACCAATCATACAAGGATATAATTGAGGACTATAAAACTTAATTCAGAAAAATCAATAAAATATAAAAGCAATCAGATAAGACCTCTTAAGAAATCGATCAACTCTTGTACAAAATCATAATGTGTTTTCCTAAGAGAAAAGAAGCTAAATGAAGCAGAGAAAGCTACATAAAATCCCACAAGTAGCTTTCTCAAGGTTCTTATGAACTGCGAAGGAAAGAAGAATGAAAAATGTAATTACTCCCTACAGTTCTAAAGTCATGTTCAGTATCTGCAAATAATAGGAATACAAGTTATTTTGTTAGTCAAATAAAAAGTAACTATGGCTGTAGCTAGTACTACTATTTTTAATATTAGCAATAATATTTCTGCATTTAACCTTCCTTATCATTACTTTCTTGTGACTGCTAATTATGTAACTGGTATCAAATCAGAGTTATACTGAATATTATCCTTCTTTCTGGAATGCAAGAGAGGCCTTTACTTGTCATTGCAAACAAAGCCAACATTTTGTGATGGTTTTTCAGTGAAGTATAACACATATTAACTTAATTTATTTATAAATGGTGGAAGACCAACAAAGAAAATAAACAGGATTCAAATTATTGGACCAATTAAGCAGCTAGTAACTCAATATTGATTACAATTACTAGATTACCAAATGTCACCGTATAACCATTGATGCGTAGTAGTTAGCTGGCTCCATCGAGCCATTTTTATTACATTGGCTGAAAATAATTGAGGTTGCATCTGCATTAACAAATAATATGGTTGTAATATTGTCTGCCTTATTTGAATTTCAAACAAAACAAAAGAAAAAGCTGAGATAATGTGGCTTTCATTCCCTTTTATGATGTACATAATTAGCCTATGAAACAGTAAATATAAATAGAGCACATACTGCAACTACATTTCTTTTTGAAACATACGAATAAAAATGTATTTTATTATTCAGCCTTTCAATTTATTACCTTATCAAAAGAAATATAAAAGCAATAGATATTCTCTAAATTTAACTTAAAATGTCAGTAAGTTTACTGCCATTTACATGCGCTTTCTAAACCTGCTCGTCATGTATATTTTGGCATTTTAAACTTGTATAAAATAACATTTACCCTGCATCACTGAGTAGACAAACAAAATGATACTGAAGAAACCGTAGTCTGCTATTAGACTGAGCCTTTATAGCCGAAGGCCATAATCTGACACAGATTGAGCCCAGTACAGTAGTCAATTAATGGCTCACTGCTCATACAATAATGACCTACTAACCTGAGTGTGTGTTGCTCTCACATTTTGCTGTCCCTTGGGACACCACTGTCACTGTGTTATCTATTGCCTTCTTCCCCATCAAAGAAATAAGCTTGGCTGAAATGTATAAGCATCAAGCTAGTTCATTGCACACCAGCCCCAGTCACTGGAGGGACAATAGATTTATAAGTTTATCCTACATTAAACCAAACATGCCTGACTGCACTGTAAATTACTAAATAATAAACCTGGCTGTGTAAAATCTTGACTTGGGAAGAATATAAAAATCCATCAAACTGTACAGGACTATAACCATAAATGTGCAACGTATCTGGTGACACAGGTATTTTGACATCTCTAACATCATTGACTTACTGTGTATCTTCAGAATAATATATTTAATAGGTTAAAATAGTTTTATTCATGAATTTGATTAGAAAAAATCCGCTGTGGAGTTATAAATAAAACAACCTGATTAATATTACTGGGTTTGAAACTAAATGGGAAAACTGTTTGAATTGTATTTTGAAATAGTTAAGAAGCAACAGTTATTTAATGAATTATATAATAATGACACTGGTGTTCATTTGGAAATGTTTATTGACTAAGTCATCGAAAAATGCAGGTGGTAAACCAACATCACCTCTGCAATTTCGCAGTCAAGAATAATCATTTCAAATTTAGCCCAGCAGCAATAAACAAAATGATCCCATTGCAGCAACAGAGCACAGTTAGATGCAAAGGTTCATGGTTAGCCACAACGACGCAAGGTTAGCCGTAGCAGCACATGGTTAGCCGCAATACACATGGAATATCAGACCAAGTGCTGGAACAAATAGATTTGCTTCAGCACTTATGATGCTGGCATTTCCCCCTCCTGCAGTTCCAGTTTCATGGAATTTGAACTAGAGATATGCTGGGCCAGGGGGAAGAGGAAAGGAAGGGGTTTACAACATTAGCCCTGGTGCTGTTGACATTCCTCTCAAAGATGTTCATAAACTTCAGGTCGGGCCTTGCTGCAAATGGTTGTAAACCATTACAACTGAAAAGGGAGAAAATGTCCTTTGTTTGCTATTTGTACCAACATTTTAAACTAATTTTTATATTCATGCAGTTTCACTACAAATAGCAATGGGGAAAATCTTTCTTCAAAATGATATAAACATTTAAATAACTTGGAGCCCACTCCCCAGCTGGTCAGGAATCTAGCAGAGCAAACTCATTTATTTAAAGCATCATCATACATCTAAAGATATTCCAGCACTTATCTTGTGCATTGCCCTCAATACTGTCTTCCACTGAGGTAAGCTGGAAAGTCTCTGCCAACATACGGCAAAAGATCAGTATCTGCACAGCTAGTTATTATTAGTATAGATTAACACGATGGCAAGCACTAAACTTTTCCATTGCATCTGTTGCTCAGACAGCTCTAAACCAGGGGGGAAAAAATCATACACTTTATAATTTCTACCGACTGGAGCAAAATATTATTCGCAAATGTGAATCAATTTTAAGTCAGGCACAATGCTATTAAATAGGAGGGTTTTATTGAACCACCTATAATTGTACAATGTAAATAAAATAGCAATGTAACTCAAAAACACAGCAATTAAGATGGAAGCTTCATACCAGTTTGAACCCTAAAATCTTTCAGTTTGAGACCCAAATATGTGTCCACAGATCTGAATGGAATAGCTGAAAAATATGGCGCCAAGTCACAGCTTGGTCTAGGCTTGCGGAACTGTGAGCTAAACCAGGCCTTGACAAATTGGCTTGTGATTTGGGATTGGGGGTGGGGGGGGGGGGGCTCCCATTCCAATTAACATCTTGGGATCATAATTATATTTTACATATATTCATCATTAGAAATATTGTATATATAAAGGTCCTGAACAGCACCATATATTGGAACATGTGGATGGATTCACAGACTGAGCAATTAACTCCCAATAAACATTTCCAGTATTAGCTTGGCCTTTGGTTGAATCTTATTACGTCCAACATTCTGTCTATTTAATCTTGTATTAAGGAGGACAAACTGGAAAAGTAGAATAGCAACTAAGTTAAAATGGTTGTTAACACATGTAGCTCACAACATACTAGATTCATAATACATAGCTAAAAATGTCACAGCAAATGAACATTATATGAGACAATAAGATGATACTTTGAACTAAAGTATAAAAAATAGAATGACATCAAGACAAAAAATACAAATATTTTAAACAACTATTAAACCAATCATCAATTATGGTTTTCTAAATTGCAATAAAATATAATTATGATCCCAAAACACCAAACAATGTTTATTACAGCTTCTGCTACACACAGGATCTTTGGATACTGTGAGTGGCTACTAATTGTTGCATTGCTTGTCATGGTAATAAAAAATGCAAGAGTATGCAGACTGCTTAATTATGGGTTTGTGTCAGTTCACCATATGAATAATATCACAACATCTCACCACACTCATTTAGCATGCCTGGAACTCCTTTTCAGATGAAAACAGCTCTGCCCTAATACTAATACATCACTTTATTTAATATTATAAATACTGTTTGTATGAAGGTCATGATCTGCACCATACACTGGAACATTAAATTGGGATTATGGACTGAGCAATTATTAATCAACATTTCATTTTAAATTTAATTGTTTTAATAATTTCTGTGATATATTTTCATTTATTGAATCACCAAATGAATTGCACCATTGTCTCAATCACATTATTACATCATGTTCCATCAGTATGTTGTACAAGGAATCTAAACATGCTATAGACTTTATTCTGAAATAATAAATGTTACATTTTGGACTGGATAAACATTATTGCAGATTTTTCAAACAGTGGATACAGCCATGCATCATTTACAGGCATTACTAAACTAGGTAAAAAACGGATACTTCTATATCTATTGTGTTTATAGGAGACTCACTCCAAACTTTAATACATATTCATGTGCCATAATTTTACCATTAAGAAGCACGTAACTTCTTATAAAATTATTTTGTGTCATTTATATCATGGAATGACTAAGGAGGCCAGCATCTTGATAACTGTCAGCACTTGAGATTTCTTGGACTGTTGCACTAGTCCTCATCACCTGAAATGGGGTGGGAAGGGAGGTGGAGGGTGGAAATCACATTTAGTGAATAAATAAATTACTCGGGCTATGCATCATTCAAATCCTTAAGGATTATTGGCTAATTAGGAGTACAGAAATGTAAATTTGCCTTGTGTCAGGTTTGTAGGATCAGTACAATAACATAATTAACTAGTGAACAAAGGAAAAAAAAATAGCATAGATAGTTGTCCACAGATAACGGACAAAATATGTGTGTTGTCCTTATCTTCATCGAGAATGTAAACACATTTTTTTCAATTAATGTATGTATTATTTAATGCTGCAGAAGACAATCATGTTCACAAATTAAAATGGTTGAAACATTTATATAAATTAACAATGAATGAAAAGAAGAAAAGGGCCAATCATTTGTGACCCCTGGATCTAATGTGAACTGTTGAGTTGTAGATGAACATCACCCAACAGCATGTTAATACACCACCAGATCTCAGTCTGAGATCCACGTAGGGTTCCAGATATTAGTTGCACTTTTGATTGAGTACAGCACCAAAATCCGATGGCAAAGTTTCAAGAATGTGGAGCTGTAAGCCTGCTGGCAAACTAGCTCCCGAGTGTTGCCTTGGTTGTGCACATGCCTTTAGTGAGGAAGGTCAATTCTAGAGTAGCTCCAGGCAGTGTGTTCAAACCGACCTTGTTCCTGGTCTTTGTAAATGGCAAAGAACATTAGCGTGCTTTTGAAATTGATATGTTTACATATGATGCCACTATTTATCAAACCAAGTCCTGCAGCTATAGAATAAGTGTGGTTGTTTTCATCAACAACAACCTAAAAGCTATCAAGGACAGAGCATTAATAGTAGTTTGTGGGCTTCTATACTAAAAAGACCAAATCGCTTACCATCACGAAGAATAGAAACTCAAGTTGTCTGTTGATGATATATTCGATGTATGGAACTAGCGCTCTGGTTGATTGCCTGCCTGCTCATCTTCTTTCATTGAAAACTGACAGGAGCAGAGCATATGCAATCCCTTGTTCATCTGGGCCTCTGACTAATCTGACAACTCTCTAGCCCCAACTGGTCAAGCTACTGGTTACATACTTGCTCTACTGTATAGCAGAGTTCATCCTTTAAAGGGTCAATATAAAGTTATTTTTAAGTATGCTCAGTACTGGAGGCAACATAATAACATTTAGCAGACAGTCCATCAGTATAGAATATGATCAACTGAAATGTAGACATATGACAACACATCACATTCTGAATGCAATGATATTGAAATGAAGATACTGTGGCGTCTGTAATGAGCAGGTGATCCAGGCTCTGTCAGACTATAGATTTTTAGAAGTAATAGTTTGGGGATTGGGTGGAATAGAGTGGGAACTTTGTCTTTTCACCTCTGGAATCTGAGTTTGAATCCAGACATATGGGAGCCAATTCTCTCTGATAGCTGTTAAATGCCGAGTGCTACAACTTTGTGGGGCTCTCAATCCAATTCCCAATGGACACAAGCCACAGCAAAAAAATTTCACAAATGACCATTTATTGGGCAACCCAAGTCTGAGGGTGGCTGATGTGGGAAGTGAAAATTTGTTACACTGGTGCAGTGGATGGAGCAATTTTGAGGCTCGGGTTCAGCCAGATTTTAGGGCTAGTGTGGAGGTCATTTGAAACTGTAATAAAAACAGAAAAAGCTGAAAAGACTACACAGCTCAGCAACATCTTGTGGAGAGAGAGTTAACATTTCAGGTCGATGAACTCCATTGGTGGACAGCCTATCCCCAGAAATGGAAATAGAGAAGTCGAGGAAGGGAAGAGTAAGAGATGTTGGGCCATGTGAAGTAAGGGATGGGTGGAAGTTAGAAGCAAAGTTGATGACATTTTCCAGTTAGGGCGGACCAGGAAGCGGCATCAAAACAGACATCAAATGTACTGGCTAAACAGGGAGAGGCCATGAGTAAGACAGGAACAAGGAATATTCCATGTATCCCATGAAAAGGCCGGCATAGCTAGGACCCATAGGGTTTCCCATCGCGACACCTTTTATTTGGAGGAAGTGAAGTGAAGTGAAGTAGAGTTAAGGGAAAAGTAGTTCAACGTGAGAGCATATTCAGGCAGGTAGAGGAAGGCGGCAGTGGTGGATGGGGTCTGGTTGGACCGCAATTCAATAAGAAGCAGAGGGCCCAATGACTGTCCTGGTGTGTGATGGACATCTAGAGGGACTGGACGTCCATGGTCAAAAGGATACAGTTAGGTCCAAGAAACTGTAAATGGTTAAAGTGGCAGTGGACATTGGAAGATTCACGGATGTAGGTCGGAAGGGACTGGACAACGGTAGAAGTAAAGAGTTGAGATGAGGAGAAATACATTCTATGGGACAGAGACAGGCAGAAATGATGGGCCTACCGGGACAGTCCTTTTTGTGGATCATGGGAAGGAAGTTTTTTTTAACAACAAGTTATCAATATTATTAACTCTTAGTTTATTATCAGCCATGATTATAGAACTGATAACATAAAGACCTAAATCAGTGTAGCCATCTAACTGTAGAATTCTGACATTTAATATGATGTATTGATGTATAATAAACAAGTGAAGCACTCACCTTTAAACTTATGGCCATTAGGAGCCCCACCTCTCAGCCGAAGGCCTGATTTTAAACCCGAGTGGGAATTGGGCAGGTGCAGAATGAATTGGGGCCTAACCCTTCCTGACTTCGGCAACATGAGACACGGGCGATTTTAACTGTTGGTTCTCATCTGCATGCTTCTGGTCAGTTGCCCAGCTGGACGATGGGCAAGAGCATAATATGAGGTGGCAGCAGGCGACCAGGACAGGAGCAAAGGAATGCTCGACGCCACTCACGTAAGTTATGGACGTGAATTTTTTTCGATGTTTAGGAAGCAGCAGGAGAGTAGGGTGAGGGTGAGGCCTAAACGTTTCTTGTGGGGCCTGTGGGAGGTGGAATACCTCTCCTGGCTCCAAAGGATAGTTTAAAAACTTGCTTCTTTGGGCCTCTTCTGACCCCGGCTCCTCTTCCCGCTGTTTTCTGCTGGTTAGGAGGCCACAACAGCTTCAACGCTCAAGTCACCAGTTAAATTTCCAGTCAGTGCCCGATGACATTATTGGATACCGATCTGCATATTTAGAGAGGAGTCCTCCGGCTTCAGGCCTTGCTGCCTGCTTGGAAAACAAGCTTAAACTAGAAGACAGCGAGAACGGATCGGGATGTTGGTGGGCAAGTCTTGCGGCTGATTTTAACTGCCAGGCAAATAGGGTTAAAATCTCCCCTTAAGTGTGCACAGTTTCCTCAAAATTATTATTGTGCTGTGAAAAAGGAAGCATGACCAAGAAAGTTCGAGTGAGGTTTGAACAGAGATTAATGGCATGTGACATGAGATTTTAGAATTGTACAATGCCCAAAAGAAGAAAATATTTCATCGAATAGAACTGTCAACGTCTAGCCTAACAAACACAAAGAATTTAACTATTTAGTCCATACAATAGACAAATAAAATGTCACTAGTACAGCTGCTCACCTATGATATAATTAGCTGTTAAGGCACCATATGACACCACATGTGCCACCACTGTTAGTGTCATAATGTATTCAAAACCACGACTTGGATGTTCTCGAAGTGGCTTCAAAGTATATGTGTGATTCATATTTTAAATTTCAAATTTTTGTATATCTCACTGAAAGCCAGGGAGCTGCATATCATCTTTGTGAATCGATCAGTCCACACAGCCACTCAGACTAACAAGATAAAGAAGACGTAAAAGTAGAATACTCTGCTCAAGTTCAATTTATTTATTTATTGCATTTGAACAATAACTGTAATCAAGCCCAATAAGACAGCAAAGGTTCACAGCCCTGAAATAAAAAATGAACACATTTTTATGATACCTCTGAAATTCCTTGCGAAACCTAATAAACATTTAATATGCAAAATGAAAACTGAAATATTGATTTGGTAACACTGAAAACATTCATCTCTGTGCAGACTTCAGCAGTTAAAGTTTCCATTCAAGACACATTGGCCCACATTTTGCGGTCGGAAGCTTCCCGCGGGCGGATGCCTCCGACCTGCAAACAATCTACGACTGGTTCAGCGACCAGCAGTCCTGGGCCTCTATGCATAGGCCTGCGTAGAGGCCCACGTATCCTTGGAACGCCGACGCTTCGCAATCGCCCCTGGGATCATGTGGTCCGGCCCAACCAATGAAAGTAGGGTGATCCCTAATCATACTTATGGCGAGTTCCGTTTCTACGGAGCTGTCTTAAGTATGAATGGAAATAACCCCCAAAACACACAAACACATTAAATAAATTTTAAAAACACATTACATATTTAAAATGAATTAAAATGCAATTTAATTAAATATTTTAGATAAAAAATTATTTTTTTGAATTTTTTTTAATATGTTTTAGCAGGACTAAAATAAACTTACCTTAATGGACAGGGTTTTTAAATATATAAATGAGTGATAACATTTTTTTACACTCTTACACTGGTAAAAGCAAGCCTTATGCCTGCTTTTATCAGTGTAAGAATTTCAAGTGATGAGTTGGATCTGTCAATTATCGCAAGTTCCTCGTTTTGGCGCATTAAGAGTGCATACCTAAACCCGCAACTTGCGGGGCCCCTATGGGTGCGTGCACACCTCGTACGCACTCGTAGAAGTTGTGAATTCAGCCCCTTAGATAAATAGTATCACATTGGATCAGTTGGTAGCACTTCTGTCTGTCAGACGGTTAGAGCTTCAAGCCCCCGGTGACATGATAGGTCCAAGTCAGCATGGATTTGTGAAAGGGAAATCATGCTTGACAAATCTTCTGGAATTTTTTGAGGATGTTTCCAGTAGAGTGGACAAGGGAGAGCCAGTTGATGTGGTGTATTTGGACTTTCAGAAGGCGTTCGACAAGGTCCCACACAAGAGATTGATGTGCAAAGTTGGAGCGCGTGGGATTGGGGGTAGTGTGCTGACATGGATTGAGAACTGGTTGTCAGACAGGAAGCAGGGAGTGGGAGTGGATGGGTGATTTTCGGAGTGGCAGGCAGTGACTAGTGGGGTACCGCAAGGTTCTGTGCTGGGGCCCCAGCTGTTTACACTATACATTGATGATTTAGATGAGGGGATTGAGTGTAGTATCTCCGGATTTGCGGATGACACTAAGTTGGGTGGCGGTGTGAGCTGCGAGGAGGATGCTGTGAGGCTGCAGAGCAGCTTGGATAGGTTGGGTGAGTGGGCAAATGCATGGCAGATGAAGTATAATGTGGATGAATGTGAGGTTATCCACTTTGGTGGTAGGGACAGGGAGACAGACTATTATCTGAATGGTGGCGGATTGGGAAAAGGGGAGGTGCAAAGAGACCTGGGTGTCGTGGTACATCAGTCGTTGAGGGTTGGCATGCAGGTGCAGCAGGCGGTTAAGAAAGCAAATGGCATGTTGGCCTTCATAGCGAGGGGATTTGAGTGCAGGGGCGGGGGGGTGTTGCTACAGTTGTGCAGGGCATTGGTGGGGCCACACCTGGAGTATTGTGTGCAGTTTTGGTCTCCTAACCTGAGGAAGGACATTCTTGCTATTGAGGGAGTGCAGCGAAGGTTCACCAGACTGATTCCCGGGATGGCGGGACTGACCTATCAAGAAAGACTGGATCAACTGGGCTTGTATTCACTGGAGTTCGGAAGAATGAGAGGGGACCTCATAGAAACATTTAAAATTCTGACGGGGTTAGACAGGTTAGATGCAGGAAGAATGTTCCCAATGTTGGGGAAGTCCAGAACCAGAGGTCACAGTCTAAGGATAAGGGGTAAGCCATTTAGGACCGAGATGTGGAGGAACTTCTTCACCCAGAGAGTGGTGAACCTGTGGAATTCTCTACCACAGAAAGTTGTTGAGGCCAATTCACTAAATATATTCAAAAAGGAGTTAGATGAGGTCCTTACTACTAGGGGGATCAAGGGGTATGGCGAGAAAGCAGGAATGGGGTAGTGAAGTTGAATGTTCAGCCATGAACTCATTGAATGGCGGTGCAGGCTAGAAGGGCCGAATGGCCTACTCCTGCACCTATTTTCTATGTTTCTATGTTTCAGCACTTAAGCATATAGACCAAGTGAGGTTGATACTCCAGTACAGTACTTATGGAGTGTGCATTTCTAGAGATGCTGTTAAACTGAGGCCATGTCTGCCTGTTCTGATGCATGTTGAAGATCCTATGGCAGATTCACTAGTCAATTTGTCTAGTGGTTGGATTCTTGCTTTCTGAAAAATGTTTGCCATTACAGAACACTTCAAAATAAATCTGTGTGAAATGCTTTGAGATAAGGCAATATATAAATGTGTCTTTCCTTTTCTATTACTGATAAATAATACATGCTTCTGTATTACATGGCTATGAAATAAAGTTACTTAGATCTGATTATTATATGCCATTTCATATCAATCCTTTCTCATAATTCGCTCTTCATATCAGAGTTTAGGCTACAAATGTAGGAATTTTGGGGCTGAAAATTGCCATCTGCCCCGTTTGGGGTGGATAATTCGAATTATCATTGCCCAATAATAGCCAGAGAGAAGAGTCGTAAAATTCATTCTTTAACTCGGACAACGCCTCCCAACGCTTTGGGGCGCTGTTGAAAGCGGTGTCAAGGCGGGATCAGGACGGGATCCATCACCGCCGTGTTGACCATGTCAGTGTGGTGGTGATGATGTCAGCATGATGTTCATCCCCCTCTCTTAAAGGGGAGGTATGCAGCGAGGCCTACGTGGAGCCCACTGAGCCACCAGGGTGGGTTTCGGCCGGGCCAGCGGTCTGGCACTCAAGAGTGGGTGCCAAGCTGCCTGTTGGCCAACAATTAAAACAAAATAGTGGCCGCGGCGGTGCACCCTCCCCTTTAAGGGCAGCCGCACCGCCCATCCACTGGCAGCTTCCAGCCGCGCGAAGTTGGCGGGGGTACTGACCAGCGGCATCAGCGCTCCCACGGGGCAATTTCCCCCGCAGGGTGGGAAAGGGATCATCGCCAGGCAGTATGGGGTCAGCATGCTGGGCGGGATGGAAACACGGGGTGTGGTAGAAACCCATTCCCGCCACCCCCGCCCAGGGGCAATTGCAGATGGGTCGGCCATGCCACCTGCCCCCGGGCGGGAAGGCCTTACCACCCCGTTAATGTGCCTTAAAGAAGGGGGCAATTTTCCCCCAAGATATGTATTATTTTAAGATTAGATTACTGCTAAAAATATTGATGATTTCTCATTAAATCTTCAAATCTTAAAACCTTAATTTAGAAGTCAAATTGTAGGAGTTTTTTTGCCAGGCTTATAGACCAATTTCACCTACACTACAGAGGATGGGCAAGCCATAGCATCACCATCACCATGAGGCTCTTTAACTTGCGCCCATTAAACGTCAATGGGTTGGACAGATTCAGCGCCACAATGAATTCTCCGTCTGTTCTCCACATTAGATTACTAAGGATGTAATTGAGAAATCAAAAGACCATTTTTACCTGGAATTAAAGGAAGACATCACAGGAGGCTGCTAATCCTCTTTTCTATGCTATTGACGTGTGGATGGATACATTACTAATATAAGGTTGCATAGCTTTCTGGTTGATGTCAGGTAACTAGGGATTGATGTAAACTTAGCCACTGTCACTCAGAACCAGATGACCATACCTCCCCCTTCGCCCCAGCCCCCAGTGGATCACCAATCCCTTGTTACATGTTTTGAATTTTAAAGAAATGCTACCTTATCTTTATCTATTTAGTAATATTGCAAGATGACAGCCATTTGATACTACATGCTGCAATGCACAATTTAGTTTCCCTCCATGCTTTCAAGAGCAATTCCAAAAAACTACCCAATAAATGTTTCTGTAGAGTTTTCACAAAAAGCTATTTTATTTTATTCAGTCCAATCTTCAACACTAATACCTAAGCAAAATACAGTATTTTAAAATGCATGGGGGTGGAAATTCGATCGTGCCTCAGTTGGGGTGGTGTCCCGGACGGAGCGGTAAATTTTGCGCCGGCAAATGATTGGCATCTGTCGCCACAAAATTCAGCAGCTGGACCCAGAGTTTGGAGTGGGGATGCTAAAGGAAGAGTTTTGCACTCCTCTCTGAGCAAAGGAAAATCCCAAGCTAAACAGCTGGCCTTGGAGCACTATAACAGAGGCCTGTGGGGGGGGAACCTGAAAAAACCTACCAAAAACATTCCCAATACATAGCTCATGCCACCATAACATAAATCGCAAAAATAAAATTTAAAAAAACAATCACAGTTATCTGAGGTCGGCATTAGTTAGCTCACTGCAGCTACTACAGCTTGGAATGCCTGCTTTCACATGTGTTGCTATCAGGGCGCGCTATGGAGTGCTATGGGTCAGGCGGCAAGCAAAAACTGAGCTGGTGTCGCAACCAGGGGAGTTGCACACCTGCTCCCCACTTCCGGGCGGTAATGCTCCACGCCCTGTCGATATCAGCACCGAATGTCCTGGCGGGCCACTGGAAGCTGGACGCCGGCCGCAAGTACTTACCCCAGCCATTGCCGCCTCTCCGGGGCGCTAAGAGAGGTGGCGGGATATCAAATTTCCAGCCCCTCCTGTCCTACGTTGCAAAAAAAAAATCAAAGGAAAATGAAAATACTGAATACTGAAATACTAAACCTGTGATTATGTGTAGGATTATAGAAAGATGACACTAAACTAAATGGTATATGGACAGCATTTATTCAGTCATATTACAATTACATTATCAAAGTAATGTAACATGTTCAGTTCTAAACATCATATAATACCAGATCAAAATTCTTTATAAATATGATTTACAATGAACCTAATAGCTGCGAACTATTTTATATCAGAAAATTCATCTCCAAATTATGAAGTGTATCAATTATTTTTAAGGATCATGAGGGAGACCTTATGATTGCCAAGTACTGAAATGGAAAAACAAAAACAATACAAAATGCTGGCCCAACCATTCGGTCACTCCCCACAGACAGAACAAAAGCCACAGTTGCCAAAACAAACACCATCTCGCGGAATACTGGAAACTGGCAAGAACTCACAACTTTTCCTAATGACATCCACAGCTGGACCATTGAGATAATGGAGACATTAAATGCTCAACATAGCCAATATAGCACTTGTGAATGACTCATCCCAGCAGAGGAAAAGGCTATCTGCCAGGGACGTAAGAGAGGATGGCCTGATCTGGAACATTAGGATAAAAGATTAATGAGAGGACGTGAAGTCATTTATCCACCATGAAGGTGTGCAAATGTAAATGATTAAAATTAAATTGTGACAATCTTACTCCGCTTAATGTAATATCCCTCCAATTATTGAATTTTCACAGCAAAATGTATTGATTGCTCATTTACAAGGAGGTCACAACCTGGATAGATGGCTTTATCAAGATTTTCCAATGCAAAGTTAAATTAAAGATGGACCATAGCATTCAGACTACTGTAGATCATGTACCTCAACTGCCGGTCACCCTTTCTTGCCTGCTCTTTTCTTTTCCACAAAGAGTGAGCTGTCCCTCTCCAGTCTCTCTCTACTCTTACAACCTCTTTTCTTTCCTCAGCAGGACACTCAAGCCAGGATTTCTACAGTACCTCTGCCTAGGTCAATAGAAGCAAGGTAAGATTTGTGGATCAGATAGCTAACATCCTGTTAAACTTCTCCTGAATACATTGGAGGAAGATTGAGGGAGGGGAAGGGGAGGAGAAGAGGAGGGGAGTGATTTGTTCCTTGCATAGGAGCATGCCAGCTCTTTGATCTGTGGCCCACAGGCTTTATGATGTCTTGTGCTCCACATAATTATTTCTTAAAGGGTTCCACAGTGAATGTATCCCATTTATTGATCCCGTTCATTAGTTACTGAGGTGATTATTAACAGCCTTTAGACACCAGCTGAAGATGGTGTGCATTTAATGCTCCTGATTAAAATATCTGGTAAAACTATAAACGTCAAAAGTCTCCAATGTTAATACAAAGATTTCTTGGAAGAAAATTTTTGCTGGTGATTAAAACGAAATTCTAGACATTAATGGCAATTGTGAACTCTGCCAGCAATAAATGAAATCAAAATACACAGAACTCCTAGATTTCAATGTATTTTGGCCAGCAGCACTTCAAAGTGTCAGTAGTTTTTACATCAACTTGGTTCCAGATGGAAAGTAGCACTTTTGGTGTTAATGCTTCTTTTGATGCTTTTAAAGCCATGTCACATTTTTTGACTTGGGTTTACTACATGAGCAGTAAATGCCTACTGCTATTGGACTAAAATAACAACTGAGCTAATTATGAGGAGAGACCCATCAACTTAAGAATGTGTGCCATGTTCTGAAATTTCAAAGCCCTTACAACACCAGCACTGTAAGTGGCATTTACTCTCTTTATTTTGTGCATTCTGTAATCTGGCCAATTTAATTTGATGGATTAAAAAGCAATACTAATGATTTTTAAGAACAATGCTGCCTTGTACATCCTTTGCAATAACACTGTTTCCTTTACACTGCATTGCAACCTCATTTTAAAAGGAATATTGGGACATAGTTTTGCTTGTGCAACAATATTGTACAAATAAATTCAACCTTTCAAGTGACAAACGTTTCTGCACGAATACATCAATGACAGCAGGACCAAAGAGCACCATATGTTGGAGAATATTCTTAAAATTGAAATCCAGTGGGCAAAGATGCAGAATATTGTATGCTTCCAATCTATATGTGACCTGAGCTAGAGTGGAGGCGAAAGCTGTAATAAAGTAGAAAAAAAATCAATCAATATTAGAGGTTAAAAAGTGTTTTGTCTTTCCCAAAGTTTATACATAACAGTGTAGTTGCCTTCACAACCTATGGAATTACAAATTTATAAAAGAATAAAATAATTTTTGGGGAAACAGAAAATGACTATTTGCCACATACAAAGTCCTTTTTTCTAGATTCATCCCACTAACTTACCTTCTCAGCATGTCCCTCAATTCCTCCAGTCTCCAGAAACATACTATTTGTTTTAATTGCCTTACTCAGCAACTTATTCCACAACTATATTATCCTTTGGATGAAAAGGTCCTGCCAGACTTCCCTTCTTCCTCTCAGTTTGCTAATTTTAAACATCTGTTCCCTGACATTTGAACCCTTTACCATGGTGAAAAATTTGCATGTCGCCAATTTAGTCAATTTCCATCATAATTTTGACAACTTAAATTGAATCACTTCGAAGTTTCCTATTTTCTAAATCAAACAAGACTAATTTTCTTAACCTTTCCTCCTAATAAATTCCTTATACAGTACCGGAATTATCATTGTTGCTCAGTTTTGCACCCTTCTGAACATATATCTCTTCTATAATAAGTTAACTAGAACTGCATCCAGTATTCCATATAGAGCTTGAGCAATACAAATCAATACTACCTTCGAGAATTGTACTTTATCCTCAGTTAATACAATACAGTATCTTATTAACATTTTTGCTATAGCTATGGGTTGATGCTGGTTTCATAGATCTATCAACTACTCTATTTCTTTTTTGATCAGCAAAAAAATTGCCGTACCGTACCGTATACAACAAATTCCCTCTTTAGTTTCCTTGATTCCATATGATAGTATATACTCTTTGGGGGTCAATAGTAAGGAGGCGTCTTCTTTTGTGCAAGTCATTGAGGTACTGTAACTCACTCTGGGGAAGCACACTTGCCTCTTCCTGGCCCAGTTCCACACTCAGGTTATTCCCGGACTCTGCAATGAAGCTGTTCTCTGCAGTGCCGATCTCCTATTCCCATCTCTCAGGCTGCCAATTGACTGCTCATGTCAATCAATGCAGATTAAAATCAAATTGTTGGAAATTGCAGAGATAATTATAAAAGTAATTTGAAGTGTTTTAAATTTTTAACTAAATTTTGATCAAGAAATTACACTCGAGAAGGAATTTTTGTGCAACTTCTCAAGATCTCATCATAGGGTCGGGCAACAATTTTAAGTTCTGCTGTCTGCTGCTGTAGGGATTCAGGAGATGAAGCCTTTGGTACTGCTGTAATAATACATCTCTTTTGTACCAATATAGTAAGAAGATTGATTAGATTGCTTTGCCAACTGGCCATCTATATTAAACAAGTCTGTCATGTCACCATATGTTAGGAATGGTCCCGAGCACTAGTCATGGGGTGGGTCTTTCAGGATGGCCTTGCAATCGGGAAAGGTGAGAGGATCCCTTCTCCTGGCTTTACTAGGAAAGTAAAAAAAAGTTAAGAAAATTCATTGCCACTTAGAAAAACATGGATTAATAAATGACAGCAAGCACAGATTTGTTAAAGGCAAATTATGTCTGACCAACTTGATTGAGTTCATTGAGGAAGTAACAGAGAGGGTTGGTGAACATAGTGCGCTTGATGTTGGTGAGCATAGTGCGGTTATGCAAAAGGTACTGCATAATAGATTTTTTTGAACAAAATTGAAGCCCGTGGGATTCATGGGAATTTTGGATACAAAATTGGCTCCGGGACAGAAAGCAGAAAGTAGTGGTGAATGGTTGTTTTTCAGACATGAAAGACACATACAGTGGTGCCCCACAGGGGTCGAAATTAGGACCACTGTTCTTTTTGATACTTATTAATGATCTGGATTTGGGTAAAATGGGTGTAATTTCAGAATTTTCAGATGACACAAAACTTGGAAATGTAGTTGTGAGGAGGATAGGAGCAGACTTTAGGAGGACATAGGCAGACTGGTGAAATGGGCAGACAAATGGCACATTAAATTTAACGCAGTGAAGTGTAAAGTGATGCATTTTGGGAGGAAGAATGAGGAGAAGCAATATAAATTAAATGGTACAATTTTAACGGGGGTGCAGGAACAGAGAGACCTGGGGATTTATGTACACAATTCTTTGAAGCTGGCAGGACAAGTTGATAAGGCCGTTAAAAAAGAATACTGGATCCTTGGCTTTACAAAAGCAAGGAAGTCATTCTAAACCTTTATAAATCACTGGTTGGGCCTCAGATGGAATATTGTGTTCAATTCTGGGCTCCACAGTTTAGGAAGGATGTCAAGGCCTTGGAGAGGGTGCAGAGGAGATTTATTAGAATGCTACCAGGGATGAGGGACTTCAGTTGTGTGGAGGGACTAAAGAAGCTGGGATGGTTCTTTTTAGAGCAGAAAACACTATGTGGAGATTCAATACAGGTGTTTAATTTTCTGAGGGTTTTTGATAGAATAAATAGGGAGAAACTGTTTCCATGGGCAGGAGAATAGGTAGCAAAAAGACACAGATTTAAGAAAATTGGCAAAGGAACCAAAGGAGAGATAATGAGATTTTTTATACACAGCAAGTTTTAATCTGGAATGCACTGCTTGAAAAGATGGTTGAAGCAGATTCAATAGTTACTTTCTATTATGTCTGTCGTGTACTTATGAATGACTCCACAAGCCAATGTGTTGTACTCAAACTGTAGTGACCTTGGTCCTTTACTCGTAACTCCAGAGTGAGGCAGCCACATGGTAGCTATCCTTTTATACAGCCCCTGCCACCAGGGCAGGAAACCCTGGTCTCCACCAGTTGCACCCTCTAGTGGTGCCAGCATGTACATACACAGTGTAAACCTTATTGCTAGTACATCAGGTAAACAAGTCTCCATTTTATGCAACTATACAGTGACTACACAGAGAGTATATCTACAGTCTGCATTTATAACATCACTCGCCCCCAAGTCCTTTGTGCAAATTACCTTTGCTCTATGTGCTCTGGCTTAGCTCTCCCCAGATGTAAGTGCCAATAGCCCTTGCACCTTGGCTGTGCTTTGGCTTGGCTCTCTCCCTGTTAACCCCCAATTCCTTTTGCCATAATGTTGGGTAGTGGTTACCAGTTTGGATGGTTCAATGATACAGTGGAGGTTCCAGAGGGTTCTGGGTGTGATCCATGTGTGTGACCATGGCTATATACATCCATTTTAGCCCCACCCAGCGAGATCTTGTAGCTGGCCCATTACATTAACATACAGGTTCAGACACAGTGCAATACAAAGATACAGGTTGTATCGTGACACCTTGGTTCAGTGACTTACATTTGTTACGTTTTACGATCGTGCGCCAGGATTGGGTAGATTGCATTCATGGTTCAGTCATGGTCAGTACTGAGGTAGCAGTACAGATATGCAAGGATGCTAGTTTCCAGAGCAACCGGACGGGGTCCTAGTCATCTGATAGCGGCGCTGTGCCCCATGATAGCAGGGTGGGCTTGGTTCGCTCACCTTGCCAGGACTCAAGGCCTTTGCCGTTGCCTCGTGGTGGGCAGAGCTACAGATGTGTGTGGCCTCCCTGACCTCCTTTGAGGGCTGCGGAATCTTCTGCCTACTCTCTAACAGTGTTGGGAACCTGGCTGTTCCAGGTCCCGTTTGGGGAACTTGTTGGTTCTGACCTTTCGCTCCCGGACATGGCTGAGGTAGTGACTGGGTCTGGGGACTACGCCGTCTCCACCCGGGTGGTGTGCAACGGCGACCGACTGCGCGTATTGGCGCCGTTTTGATTTCCAGATCCGTGGCAAATAGTGGCATCGGGTGCCTGCAGAGTGGGATTGACCTGGGGTAGGGAATCAGGATCAGTGCCTTCACCCTCCTGAGGTCACTGGCCTATAATTTGTGGGGCAGGACATCAGGATCAAGGCCTTTACCCTCCCGAACTCGCTCGCTTGCTACTTTTGGGGACACTCTATTCCCGACATCTCGCAACAATATTTTGTTCTTTACATTAGGAATAGTACCGGCATCTCGCATCAACATTTTATTCACAATCTTAATCGGTTCGTTACATTGATTGCCATGCATACCTTGTCTCTTTAAGTTCAGTTGGTTGCAGGTCTCCTTTAAGAGAACTCTGCTGGCTTTACCCCAATCAAATCCTTTGTTAGACACCACGTGTTGGTCCCTCAGTGTTGTACCTCGTGGTCTGGCCGTGATCATCTTTTTTTCCAGCCACGCTGCACCTTGCTGCAGCAGGGATGCCATCTTGACTCTGTCTTCGAGGTCAACTGCCTTGATCCTTCTCTCCTGCGATTCTGCCACAAAAGCTGGAAGAGTGCCTGTGAATTCGATCTTCCTCCCCAGGAGTCCTGCCACTGGAGCCGGTAAGGTACTTTTAGGTTGTTCCGGTCGGATCATTGCCATGCAAGCGTGATGGACGGTCTGTACCTCAGGTGCTGCGCTGGTCTGTTCGCTGGTGCCTGGCCCAAGCGAAGGTGAGGTTTTGCTCTGCCTCTGAGCATGGGGGACATTGATTGCTGGAGTGAAGAGGTCTTCCCATTTCCACTGGATCTTCTCCATCCACCTTCTTCCGAGTAGCGTGGACCATCACCTACAACAATCCACAGAGGTAACTTGTACACCACGCCATTATGGATTACACTTACATCTGTACTACCAAGGACTGGGATCAGCTCCTTGGTGTAGGTGCGCAACTTTTTCTGTACTGGAACCAGCTCGGGTCGTTTTTTTGTTCCATAGTCTCTCAAAGGCATCCTGGCTCATCACTGACTGGCTCGCTGCCATGTCCACTTCCATGAAGACTGTAACGCCGTTTATCTTGACTTCCATCTTCACTGGAGGACAATCGGTGGTGCAGGTATACACTCCATACACTTCTTCTTGGGGCTGAGCTGCCTCTCTGGCCAAATCATCATACTCCCTGCTGGATTCAAAGTCATCTACCGACTCCTCTGCTACACGGTATTTCTTTTACACATACGCTGGAGGTGGCCTTTCATGTTACAGGCTTTGCATACATACTCAGTAAACCGACACTGGTGAGCCCTATGGTTTCCTCCGCAACGCCAGCATGGTGCTACTTGATTAGCACCCCTCAGCGGACTCTGAGTTCTGGGACCCTGAGGTCTGTGCTCTCTGCCCTTGGCAGAGCCACGTTGTACAGTCTTGCCTGTGAAAGGCACCATTCTGTGTACGGTACTTGCCAGGTTTGAGTCCACAGGATGGATAATTTGCTTGGTGCTGCAGGTCGAGGTCATGAATGCCTGATTGATGCTGATGGCCTACTGCAGGTTGACTGTGGTGTCGGCAGATATAAGCTTGTGAAAGAGGCCCTTGTGGCCAAGTCCTATCACGAAGATGTTTCGCAATGCTTCGTTGATGTGCGTGCTGAAATCATACAGTGCTGCAAGTCTCCTGAGGTCGGCAGCATATTTTGCAATCTCCTGGCCCTCAGGTCTGCGGTGAGTGTAGAATCTGTGCCTGGCCGTGAAAATGCTCTCTTTTGGTTTTAGTTGGTCGCGAATTAGTTCAGTTAGCTCATCGTATGTCTTATCCTTGGGCCTTCGTGGGTGCCAGCAAGTCCCTGACGAGGCAGTAGACCTTCGGCCCTCAACTGGTCAGCAGTATAGCCTTGCGCTT
This sequence comes from Pristiophorus japonicus, assembly GCF_044704955.1. Classification (NCBI taxonomy): domain Eukaryota; kingdom Metazoa; phylum Chordata; class Chondrichthyes; family Pristiophoridae; genus Pristiophorus; species Pristiophorus japonicus. The sequence goes on from NC_091979.1 coordinate 281,115,442, forward strand.
CTCCGCCGATGCGTCCATCTCCCCTGCCAGGTTGTTTGCCACGAAATATAGCTCGAGCCTGTCCGTGAAAGCATCCCAATCATCACTCTCTGCAAAGTCTTTTATTGTGCCAAAGGTAGCCATAATCGTAAGAAAGTCCGTAGTCTTGTCGCCAGTTATGATGTCTGTCGTGTACTTATGAATGACTCCACGAGCCAATGTGTTGTACTCAAACTGTAGTGACCTTGGTCCTTTGCTCGGAACTCCAGAGTGAGGCAGCCGCATGGTGGCTCCCCTTTTATACTGCCCCTGCCACCAGGGCAGGAAACCCTGGTCTCCACCAGTTGCACCCTCTAGTGATGCCAGCATGTATATACACATTGTGAACCTTATTGCTTGTACATCAGGTAAACAAGTCTCCATTTTATGCAACTATACAGTGATGACACAGAGAGTATATCTATAGTCTGCATATATAACACTTTCCAAAAGGAATTGGATAAACACTTGAAGGGGGAAAAAATGCAGGGCTATGGGGAAAGAGCAAGGGAGTGGGACTAATTGGATAGCTCTTTCAAAGAGCCGGCTCAGGCATGATGGGCCAAATGGCCTGCTTCTGTGCTGTATGATTTTATGATTCTAAACTTATCCCTTCGGACTTCTTCTGGCCCTGATACTTCTTGCCATATCTTCACCTGGCAGGAAAGCCATAATTACTTCCCTGCTCAGACCTCTGGTTAATTTAGCATATTCAAAGAAGAACCCCACCAGTTTCAGTGGGTGTCTTTGCCGCTTGCTCAGAAGAGCAGATTAAAATTGAGAATTGCGGGATGAGAGTGGGACACCTGTGATTTTAACTGCGTGCCAGGCGGGCAGGATTCAAATCATCGCTTAAGTCTTCCTTCAGCAATTTTACAGACCTCTAACCAGCTAGTCACAAAATGGAATTTGTCAATTTATTCCAAATCCACATTTAGCTTGTCTTTCATGAAGACCTAGGAAGCCTGATAAACTTGCTGTGAAGGATATGACCATCTTTTGTCTTCTTTCCTGGACAGCAGCTGGTACAGTGTCAGCTGCGGCTCAGTTCACAGCACACTTGCCTCTGAATCAGAAGATGGTGGGTTCAAGTCCCACTCCAGAAACTTGAACACATAAATGTAAGCTGACACTCCAGTGTAGTGCTGAGGGAGTGCTGCACTGTCGGAGGTGTCGTCTTTCAGCTGAAATATTAAACCGAGGCCCCATCTGCCCTCCCAGGTAGATATGAAACATCCCATTGAACTATTTTGAAGAAGAGCAGGGGATTTATCCCCTGTGTCCTGGTCAATATTTATCTCTTAATCAACATAACTAAAACAGACCATCTGGTCATTATCTCATTGCTGTTTCTGAAAGCTTGCTGTATGCAAACTGGCTGCCACGTTTCTCACATTACAACAGTGACTACACTCCAAAAATACTTCATTGGCTGTAAAGCGCTTTGAGATGTCCGGTGGTCGTGAAAGGCGCTATATAAATGTAAGTCTTTCTTTACATGCATCAGAATGTCAGGATGTTTCTATTAGTTGAAAGAACTAAGCTCTGGCATTCTGAGGACCAGCTGAAAATTGGTTGCATTAATGCCAACATTTGGCACTGAATAGATTGGGATGAATTACCTTGTGCAGTGCTATTGAGAGCAATATGGTCCTTAATAAATAATAGTGGATGGTATGGATATGGCTGGTACAAGTTATTTAAAAGCAAATCTGATGGAGTGAAAGCAGTGGCATAAAGGCAAGTTGTGCCAGAAACAGGGTTCATATTTGCACTGGAACAAGTAGCATTCGTGCAAAATGAAAATGTGAGTTTTGGCTTGTCCAAGTCATCAATAAACACATGTGGCTGAAAGGCAGAGCCTAGCTGATCATTTCTGTCTATGTCTACAGTTTATTGGCAGACAGAATGAGATGGTCATTAACAAAAAGATGAACTCAATTATTTTAGAAAATGCACAGCTCCATCTTCTAGCAAGAAACAGAGCTCAGTTTTGAATTAATCAGATTCAACTGACCAAATGTTAGTAGTTCCAGTTTCTGGCCTTAATGTGCATTCATTCCTAATTTATCTATATTGCATGCACAGGGTAATTTTGGATGTAATTAATTTGCTAGACCCATCATTGCTGAGCTGTTATTGGCTCTATGAAAATAAATATAACTTTCATTCATTGACAATAGCATGAACTGTAAATTTAATTCCTTTACTATCCTTATAAATGAATTTAATCAGCCATATGGGTTTGCCAAGAAATCAGAAAAAACATTGTTAAGTCTGGTCATGTGGAAAATCAACATCTTATTTCAGCCAATCATCCTAAGTCTATATTTGAACTTGGATATGCAGATATAGCATACAAATCCCTAAGATTCACAAATACACTCACAGGATCAACAGCCTCACAGACAGCCAAATTACTCTGAAAGCCACAGAATTTATCAAACATGAATTAAAAGGTCCTTTCAGCCTGCAGGGAAAAAAGTCAGCTGTGCCCATTCTTGGTCTATTAGAAGTAGAACAAGTGTCAGTGCAAGCTCCTTTAAACTATTTATTCTTCTCCATGCAATTAAATCAATCGTTTCAGCTGCGCAAGATCCGCTATTGTTCAAGTCATCACCACAACCAACCCTTATTGTATAATGCAAAACTTTACGCCACTTATTCAAAGAATTTACTATAAAGGTTTATTGAAAACTATTTATGGGGTTCAGTGGTTTTACTCACATTCAATTACTTATGAAAAATTATCAGTACAGGATATGATATAAAGGGGAATAAAATCATTTACCAAAACAATGAAAGGATACTATGGGGGTTAAATTAGATAACTCCCAAATACGGGCATGAGGATCGCGGTCTGCGATTACCCTTAACTTGGTGTTGCCTGCTGTTTTACATGATTGCTGCATGCAGTCAGCACCACCTGCACAGTTCATTGGCTGCATGCTTCAGTACTGGCTCAATATCAAGAGTGGCTAGCGCTACTTAAAGGTAATCTGCATTTCTTAAAGGGGAGGGGCATTGTGGTTGCATGAAGTGGTGGGAGTCGTTTGAAAACTAAATCTGTGCTGTGATACTTTGAGGAATGGCTGAGCGCGTGGGAAGGGGTATTGCTGAGGCCGAGGCCACTGGTGGGGCTGGAGGGATCAATGATGAGGGTCTCTGCTGTTCTAATCCTCCTTCTCTCTTCACACTTCATCCTCATTGTACTATGGGCTAGATTTTACACTTTGTGCAGATCGCCCAAAAATGGGCATTATTTCCAATGTGGGTGATAAAAATGGATTTTCAGATCGCCGGCTTGTCACCCATTCTCAACGCCCCTAGTCTCCATTTTTGAAATTGGGCGTTACCGCGAGCGACCTGAAATCGGCATTAGTGTTAAATCTCTCTGACCTTCTGCCGTAAAATGTCACCATCCTAGCAATGGCATGGCATCGCTCAATTCCTGTAATTCAGGAGGTCAGGGGTCATCATTACATGCGCAAAAGAGGAGACAGAGAGAGAGGGAGCTGAGAGGGACTGAAAGCGTGTGTGGGTGTGGTGTGTGCTTGTTTGGCTGTTGTGGGAGGCACGAGGGAGATTCACCAGTGGTAAAAAGCCTACTAAACACCAAGAACATAGTTGGCACCGAGTTTTTATCCAACAAATAATACATAACTTGGAAGGGATAGAGGAGGCCCTGGAGCTGTTAGCCAGGAACACTGGTGGCAGAGGGCTCCCAGTGGTCCCAGAGCGTGGCACAGCACCCCAAGGTGCTGCACCTCCATTGCCAACAACACATGAGAGCCAGCAGCAACATCCTGCTTCTGGCTCGGAGTACATTCCCACCTCGGGACCGTCCTCTCTTGTATCCGTCCAAGGAGCGGTTCTGCCGTCATCCCCACCGCCAATGAAGCATCGGCTGAGGAGCTCCTCGGCCAGGTGGCTTGGAGTCATGGGGGGGAAAGGGAAGGGGTAGAGGTGGGGAGGAGAAGCGGGGGGCGGGGGTTGGGGGAAGGAAAGTGAGGTGCATGGCCGCAGGTGTTGTCTGGGGCATATTTTTAGGTTGCTGCTGCTATTTTGGTGGGAGGGTCGGGGCAAGGGGCTAGGGGGTTACCTTGTTGTTTTGCATTTGTGTTCTATTTTGCTGGAAATGGGGACCATTGTAATGATGTAAATGTGATAAATTTGTTGTGGGCTGGGGCGGGGGTGGGGTGGGATGGTTTTTACAGATATACTTATGATTTCAGACAAATGGTCGGATTAAATGTTTTTTATTTAACATAACCTTGTGCGCATTGGCTCAGATAGCTGCACCGTTACACACTGGTGATTCCTTAACATGAAAGGGTATAATTACACTTAACTTGAATCAACTTAAACTTTAACTGTCACCAAGGTGATGCTCACCATTGATGTATGAACTGCACACCCAGCGGAACTCCGTCATGGCAAATGAGCCGAAGGTGGACAGAGGAAACGTTACAAGGACACCCTCAAAACCGCCCTGATAAAGTGCGGCATCCCCACCAATACCTGGGAGTCCCTGGCCAAAGACCGCCCTGAGTGGAGGAAGTGCATCTGGGAGGGTGATGAGCACCTCGAGTCTCGTCGCCGAGTATATGCAGAAAACAAGCGCAGGCAGCGGAAGGAACGTGCGGCAAACCTGTCCCACCCTCCCTTACCCTCAACGACTGCCTGTCCCACCTGTGGCAGAAACTGTGGCTCACGTATTGGACTGTTCAGCCACTTAAGGACTCATTCTAAGAGTGGAAGCAAGTCTTCCTCGATTCCGAGGGACTGTCTGTGATGACACCCAGCAGTGTTGCAGCTTTGCAAATACCACCAACGTTCTTTCTGAGTCTTGCAGCTATCATGCCACCACGGGCCCTTTCCTGCAGTCTATAGGAGGCCGGGGCATGGCTTCAGCGTCAGCCTGATCGTATAGCCTGATGTCAGCGTCCACCTCCTCATCCTCCTCTTCCTCTCTCTCCTGAGGTGGACCATCAGACCCTTCTGGCAATTCTTGTCCCCTCCTGATAGCCAAGTTGTTCAGCATTGAGCACACCACCATGAATTGAGCTACCTGCTCAGGGTGGTATTGGAGCTCACCTCCTGATTGGTCCAGGCATCTAAAGCGCTGCTTAAGCACTCCATTGCTTTTCTCGATGATATTGCGAGTGGCTCTTTGACTCTCGTTGTATCGCTTCTCGGTTTCGGTGTGGGTGTCATGCAGGGGGTTCATCAGCCAGGTGGCGAGGCCATATCATTTGTCACCAAGCATCCAACATTGATCTTGTGGCTGATTGGTAAACAAGTCAGATACAGTGCTCTCACGCAGGATGTAAGCATCATGGATGCTGCCCGGAAATTGAGCATTCACTGCCATACAATTTTCTGGTGGTCGACAACGAGTTGCACATTCAGGGAATGGAATCCCTTGCGGTTCCTGAAAACCTCTGCATCCTGAAAAGGTGCCCGCATCGCGATGTGCGTACAGTCTATTGCTCCCTGCACCTTGGGGAAGTTAGCAATTCGGTAGAATCCTAGAGCCCTCTCAGTCTGAGCCTCTCTGGTCATAGGGAAGCTGATAAAGTCCATCCTACATGCGTACAGGGCTTCAGTGACCTGCCTAATGCAGCAATGTGTGTACGCTGAGATATACTGCAAATGTCACCAGCTGAGACCTGAAAGGAACCCGACATGTAGAACGACAGTCCCGCGGTGACCTTGACCTCGACAGACAGTGCAGTCCTGCTGGTGCTGGCAGGCTGCAGATCTCCCCTGATGAGCTGGCATATCTCAATGATAACCTCTTTGTGGAAGTGCAGTCTCCTAAGGCAGGTGCTGTTGCACAAGTTGAGGTAAGACAGCTTCTCCATGTACTGGCGAGAGTTGTAACGTCTGGACCTCCTCATCAGTCTGTCACGTCTTACATTGGGCACATGATGTTGTCGAGTGCACCTTCTGCCATCTCGAGTCTGCAGCATGTAAGTGGTCATCAAGAGAGGGTGAGAAACGAGAGGGCCCATTCCAACAGCTATCTGTTTTCCACCAATTGTTCACAAAGAATGAATGCCCCCATTAAGACACTGGTAAATTCCAATCGTCCACAGTATGAAAAGATGTTTTTTCAGATGTTCACATCACCTCCAAACACCTCCAGAGTATGTCTGAAATCCCCCAAGGTTGAAGCAGAGCAGCCTTTTAAATGATGCGACCTGCAATTTAGAACATGGCGTCCATTCCGCTGTGAGTCGTTCCTAATATGTCCTTACTATACAGTATAAAAGCACACGAGGCCCATATTTGAGAAAAGATCACTCTGTGACCAGTTATCTTTCTTACCAAGACATCAAGAGGCAGACGGTGGGTGGAGCTTCCCCTTTTATACAGGAAAGTCCAGGTTAGGAGTGTCTCCCACAAGTTCGCCCCCTGTGGTCAGTGTTCTCAAGGTATACAACTTAGGTCAGCTGAGACGTGGGTTACAATGACATTGGAATACATGACATCACCTCTCCCCCCAAAGTCTTATTGGGATCACAGGTTAAGTCTCTCTGGTGGTTTACGCTCTCTTGTAGAGTGCCTGAGTTGGGGCTCTGGTTGTTGGCCGCTGGCCTGAGTGTCTGCTGTTTGCGGTGCCTCAGGACTGTCCGGACTGCCCACAGTAACTGGGCTCTTCTCCACTTGGTTCCGGTGAATGGTCACCTGTGGGGGAGTAAACTCTACTTTGTGTTCTTCCTCTGCTTCTTCTATGGGGTTGCTGAAACTCCTTTTAGTTTGATCCACATGTTTGCGGCAGATTTGTCTATTGGTACGTTTAACTACCAAAACCCTATTCCCCTCTTTGGCAATCACAGTGCCTGCAAGCCATTTGGGCCCTGCAGCGTAATTGACAAAATCAGGGTCATTGACATCAATACATCGCGCCCTCGCATTCCCATCATGGTAGTCACATTGTGACTGACACCTGCTCTCAACAATTTCTTTCATAGTAGGGTGTATAAGAGATAACCTAGCTTTGAGCGTCCTTTTCATTAGCAGCTCTGCGGGTGGAACCCCTGTGAGCGAGTGTGGTCGGGATCTATTGGCCAACAGGAGGCGTGACAAGTGGCTTTGTAGGGAACCCCCTTGGATTCTGAGCATCCCCTGTTTGATTATCTGCACTGCTCGTTCCACCTGGCCGTTTGAGGCCGGCTTGAACGGTGCCGTTCTGACATGGTTGATTCCATTGCCTGCCATGAAGTCCTGGAATTCAGTGCTTGTGAAGCACGGGACATTGTTGCTGACTAAGACATCCAGTAGACCATGGGCGGCGAACATTGCCCGTAGACTTTCTACTGTGGCAGAGGATGTGCTTGAATTTAAAATGGCACACTCAATCCATTTGGAGTAGGCTTCTGCGACAACCAAAAACATTTTTCCCATGAAAGGATCATCGTAATCCACATGAATGTGTGACCATGGCTTGGCGGGCCAGGACCAGAGACTAAGGGGGGCTTCCCTGGGTGCGTTGCCCAGCTGAGCACATGTGTTGCACCTGCGAACACAAAGTTCCAGGTCTGCATCTATCTCTGACCACCAAACGTGTGACCTGGCAATTGCCTTCATCATGACAATGCCCGGGTGCTCATTGTGAAGTTCTCTGATAAAAAGCTCTCTGCCCTTCTGTGGCATGACTACTCGGTTTCCCCATAGTAGGCAAACAGCCTGAATCGAGAGTTCATCCTTGCGCCTATGAAACGGTTGAAACTCCTCAGGGCATGCCCCACACGCGGCTGCCCAGTCCCCATTCAGGACACATTTCTTAACTAAAGACAGTAGCGTGTTTTTATTTGTCCAGACTTTAATCTGACGGGCTGTCACAGGTGAGCCTTCGCTTTCGAAAGCTTCAACAGCCATGACCATCTCTGCATCATGCTCAGCTGTCCCTTCAGTGGTGGCTAGTGGTAGCCTGCAGAGTGCATTGGCACAGTTTTCAGTGCCCGGTCTGTGCTGAATTGTGTAGTCATAGGCGGCTAACGTGAGTGCCCAACTCTGTATGCGGGCCGATGCATTTGCATTTATAGCCTTGTTGTCGGGCAAAAGGGACGTAAGGGGTTGATCTGTCACCAGCTCAAATTTCCTGCCAAACAGGTACTGGTGCATTTTTTTTACTGCATGTACACATGCTAGTGCTTCCTTTTCTACCATCCCATAGGCCCTTTCTGCCCGGGTCAGATTTCTGGAGGCATAAGGTACCGGCTGTAACTGACCATTGGCATTCACATGCTGCAACACACACCCGACCCCATAGGACGATGTATCACACGTTCAAACTAGTTTCTTTCATGGGTCATATAACGTTAACAGTTTGTTGGAGCATAACAAATTGTGTGCTCTATCAAAAGCCCTTTCCTGGCTGTCCCCCCAGACCCAATCGTGACCTTTGCGTAGGAGCACGTGTAACAGCTCTAACAGCGTACTCAATTTGGGAAGAAAGTTGCCAAAATAGTTCAGGAGCCCCAGGAACGAACACAGCTCCGTCGTGTTACGGGGTCTGGGTGCTCTCTGGATCACTTCCGTTTTGGACGCAGTAGGTCTGATCCCGTTTGCTGCTACCTTCCTCCCCAGGAATTCTACCTCTGGAGCTAAGAAGACACACTTCGCCTTTTTCAGTCGCAGCCCTATCCGGTCCAGTCTGCGCATCACCTCCTCCAGGTTGTGGAGGTGTTCTTCAGTATCGCTACCTGTGATGTGGATGTTGTCTTGAAAAACCATCGTCCTTGGAATCGACTTGAGGAGACTTTCCATATTTTGCTGAAAGATCGCGGCGGCCGAACGAATCCTGACCGGACATCTGTTATTCTCAAACAATCCCTTGTGTGTCGTGATGGTGGTCAGCTTCTTTGACTCACTCGCCAGCTCCTGGGTCAACTAAGCTGAGGTCAGGTCCAATTTTGAAAAAAGTTTGCCACCGGATAGCGTCGCAAAGAAGTCCTCCGCTCTCGGTAGTGGGAACTGGTCTTGGAGTGACACCCGATTGATCGCCAAATATTCTGACCAACCCATCTGCCTTGAGCACCGGCACGATCGGGCTCGCCCAGTCACTGAATTCGACTGGCGAGATGATGCCTTCCCTCAGCAGGCTGTCCAATTCACAGTCTATCTTTTCCCGCATCACGTACGGCACCGCTCTGGCCTTGTGGTGTACTGGCCTGGCGTCCGGGTTTATGTGAATCACTACCTTGGTTCCCATGAAAGTGCTGATGCTGAAATAATGAGTCAAATTTGTCCAGGACCTGTGAGCATGATACTTGTTCCACAGAAGAAATTGCACTGACATCGCCCAATTCCAGTTCATGACAGCAAGCCAACTTCTCCCCAGTAGTGCGGGACTGTTCCCCGGGACAATCCAGAGTGGCAAGCTGTTCTCCAAATCTTTGTGGGTCACGACTACCATGGCGCTGCCTAGCACCGGAATGAGCTCTTTTGTATATGTCCGTAGCAGTGCATCAATTGGCAATAATTTTGGCCTCCTGGCCTTGGACACCCACACCCTTTTGAACTGTTTGATACTCATCAGGGACTGGCTAGCCCATGTGTCTAGCTCCATTAATACTGGGATGCCATTGAGGAGCACTTATCGGTGGCTTCCTGGTATATGAACTGTATATGTGCTCCACATGAACTCGCTGAACTTCAGCTTCCAGCGATTTCCCCCAGTATCCATTTGGCCTCTTGGGTTTACATCGGGCCCATCCTCCTCGTACATCAACCTGGCTGCAGACTTCCTGCACCCATGCGCCAAGTGACCGCTGACATTGCAGTTTATGCAGGTATATTGCTGATACCTGCAAGCTCTGCTGGGTATTTGCCTCCACACCTCCAGCATGACCATTATTGGAATCAAAAGGTCCATTACCAGTCGATCGTCTCTGACTGTCTCTGCAACTGTCCTTAAGTGCACCATTAACAGGTGTTGATGGCCCCTTTGCTGGCCGCATTGTCCATTGCGATGGCATGAATCGCCGTTCAGCTAGCCATTATCTCTGTTGACTTCCCACTTTGGGTTCAACTACATGCTGGGGCATGTCCGATTGCCCTTATCTGCCTAGAGAACTGTGTACCGCGTTAACAATGTTGACTCCCTGGTCGTTTGCCGCATTTGAGCCAAGATTTTTGCCATAAATCATTCTGGTCTCTTCCTCCCCTGAGATAATTGTCTGGGCTATCATAGTCGCCGCTTCCAAGGTCAAGTCTTTGGTCTCAATCAGTTTCCTGAAAACCCCAGCGTGCCCGATGCCCTCAATAAAAAAGTCTCGCAGCATCTCTGCTCTGGATGCATCTGGGAACTTACATAGGTTTGCCAGTCGCCTGAGATCTGCCATGAAGTCTGGAATGCTTTGCCCTTCTCGCCGCTGGTGCGTGTAAAACCGGTGTCTCACCATATGCACGCTGCTCGCCGGTTTAAGGTGTTCCCCGATCAACTTACTGAGCTCTTCAAACATCTTGTCTGCCGGCTTCTCTGGCGCTCGAAGGTCCTTCATCAGGGAGTACGTTCTGGATCCACAAACCGTCAGGAGATGAGCCCTGCGTTTGTCGGCCGAATCCTGTCCCAGCCATTCCTTAGTGACAAAACTTTGCTGTAGTCTCTCAATAAAGTCATCCAAATCATCACCAACACAGTACCTCTCTTCTGTGCTGCTAGTGGCCATGCTCACGTGGTTTAAATCCCAGTTTCTCATCGCCAATAATACGTCCTTACTATACAGCTCAGAGACTTTTAAGGATATGATAGAAGAAGGATTTTGAAATGGTGAGGCACCGGCCACAAGTGCACATGAGCCAAGGGGGTGGGTGGGGGGGATGATTCCACGGATGCCAGCTTGCTGGAGGGCGAGGTCGTACACTAGTCCTGCTGCAGAGAATTCAGATGAGGACTTTGGTTGCTCAGGCTACAGAAGAAGGCTGATGGGCACATAACCAAATGCTTGGTGCACTGCAAATCCTGCGAGAAAGCTTTGCGCACAATGTCAAGGAACATGAAGGGTTGACCTCCAACTTTTTTTTATTCGTTCAAGGGATGTGGGCGTTGCTGGCAAGACCAGCATTTATTGCCCAACCCTAATTGCCCTTGAGAAGGTAGTGCTGAGCCGCCTTCTTGAATCGCTGCAGTCCACGTGGTGAAGGAACTCCCACAATTAGGGTGGGAGTTCCAGGATTTTGACCCAGCACGATGAAGGAATGGCGATATACTTCCAAGTCAGGATGGTGTGTGATTTGCAGGGGATCTTGCAGGTGATGGTGTTCCTCTGCAGCTGCTGCCCTTGTCCTTCTAGGTGGTAGAGGTTATGGGTTTGGGAGATACTGCCAAAGAAGCCTTGGTGAATTGCTACAGTGCATCTTGTAGATCGTACACACTGGTGGTGGAGGGAGTGACTATTTAATGTGGTGCATGGGGTGCCAATCAAGTGACCTGCTTTTTCCTTGGTGGTGTCGAGCTTCTTGAATGTTGTTGGAGCTACACTCATCCAGGCAAGTGCAGAGTATTCCATCACACTCCTGACTTGTGCCTTGTAGATGCTGGAAAGGCTTTGGTGAGTCAGGAGGTGAGACACTCGCTGCAGAATATCTAACCTTTGACCTGCTCTTGTTGCCACAGTATTTATGCAACTGGTTCAGTTAAGTTTCTGGTCAATGGTGAACCCCAGGAACTTGATGTTGGGGGATTTAGCGATGGTAATGTCGTTGAATGTCAAGGGGCGGTGGTTAGACTCTCGCTTGTTGGAGGTAATCATTGCCTGGCACTTGTGCGCCACAAATGTTGCTTGCCACTTGTCAGCCCAAGCCTGAATGCCATCCAGGTCTTGCTGCATGCGATCAAGCACTGCTTCATTATCTCAGGAGTTGCGAATGGCACTGAACACTGTACAGTCATCAGCGAATATCCCGACTTCTGATGGAGGGAAGGTCATTGATGAAGCAGGTGAAGATAGTTGGGCCTAGGACACTTAACTGTGGATGGGCAATGGCAGACATTTAGAGACCGCATGGATGAACTACAACAATTGTACATTCCTGTCTGTCGTAAAAATAAAAAAGGGAAGGTGGCTCAACCGTGGCTATCAAGGGAAATCAGGGATAGCATTAAAGCCAAGGAAGTGGCATACAAATTAGCCAGAAATAGCAGCGAACCCGGGGACTGGGAGAAATTTAGAACTCAGCAGAGGAGGACAAAGGGTTTGATTAGGGCAGGGAAAATGGAGTACGAGAAGAAGCTTGCAGGGAACATTAAGACGGATTGCAAAAGTTTCTATAGATATGTAAAGAGAAAAAGGTTAGTAAAGACAAACGTAGGTCCCCTGCAGTCAGAATCAGGGGAAGTCATAACGGGGAACAAAGAAATGGCGGACCAATTGAACAAGTACTTTGGTTCGGTATTCACTGAGGAGGACACAAACAACCTTCCGGATATAAAAGGGGTCGGAGGGTCTAGTAAGGAGGAGGAACTGAGGGAAATCCTTATTAGTCGGGAAATTGTGTTGGGGAAATTGATGGGATTGAAGGCCGATAAATCCCCAGGGCCTGATGGACTGCATCCCAGAGTACTTAAGGAGGTGGCCTTGGAAATAGTGGATGCATTGACAGTCATTTTCCAACATTCCATTGACTCTGGATCAGTTCCTATGGAGTGGAGGGTAGCCAATGTAACCCCACTTTTTAAAAAAGGAGGGAGAGAGAAAACAGGGAATTACAGACCGGTCAGCCTGACATCGGTAATGGGTAAAATGATGGAATCAATTATTAAGGATGTCATCGCAGTGCATTTGGAAAGAGGTAATATGATAGGTCCAAGTCAGCATGGATTTGTGAAAGGGAAATCATGCTTGACAAATCTTCTGGAATTTTTTGAGGATGTTTCCAGTAGAGTGGACAAGGGAGAACCAGTCGATGTGGTATATTTGGACTTTCAGAAGGCTTTCGACAAGGTCCCACACAAGAGATTAATGTGCAAAGTTAAAGCACATGGGATTGGGGGTAGTGTGCTGACATGGATTGAGAACTGGTTGTCAGACAGGAAGCAAAGAGTAGGAGTAAATGGGGACTTTTCGGAATGGCAGGCAGTGACTAGTGGGGTACCGCAAGGTTCTGTGCTGGGGCCCCAGCTGTTTACACTGTACATTAATGATTTAGACGAGGGGATTAAATGTAGTATCTCCAAATTTGCGGATGACACTAAGTTGGGTGGCAGTGTGAGCTGCAAGGAGGATTCTATGAGGCTGCAGAGCGACTTGGATAGGTTAGGTGAGTGGGCAAATGCATGGCAGATGAAGTATAATGTGGATAAATGTGAGGTTATCCACTTTGGTGGTAAAAACAGAGAGACAGACTATTATCTGAATGGTGACAGATTAAGAAAAGGAGAGGTGCAACGAGACCTGGGTGTCATGTTACATCAGTCATTGAAGGTTGGCATGCAGGTACAGCAGGCGGTTAAGAAAGCAAATGGCATGTTGGCCTTCATAGCGAGGGGATTAGAGTACAAGGGCAGGGAGGTGTTGCTACAATTGTACAGGGCCTTGGTGAGGCCACACCTGGAGTATTGTGTACAGTTTTGGTCTCCTAACCTGAGGAAGGACATTCTTGCTATTGAGGGAGTGCAGCGAAGGTTCACCAGACTGATTCCCGGGATGGCGGGACTGACCTATCAAGAAAGACTGGATCAACTGGGCTTGTATTCACTGGAGTTCAGAAGAATGAGAGGGGACCTCATAGAAACGTTTAAAATTCTGACGGGGTTAGACAGGTTAGATGCAGGAAGAATGTTCCCAATGTTGGGGAAGTCCAGAACCAGGGGACACAGTCTAAGGATAAGGGGGAAGCCATTTAGGACTGAGATGAGGAGGAATTTCTTCACCCAGAGAGTGGTGAACCTGTGGAATTCTCTACCACAGAAAGTTGTTGAGGCCAATTCACTAAATATATTCAAAAAGGAGTTAGATGAAGTGCTTACTACTAGGGGAATCAAGGGGTATGGTGAGAAAGCAGGAATGGGGTACTGAAGTTGCATGTTCAGCCATGAACTCATTGAATGGCGGTGCAGGCTAGAAGGGCCGAATGGCCTACTCCTGCACCTATTTTCTATGTTTCTATGTTTCTATGAACTCCTGCAGCGATATCTTAGGGCTGTGATGATTGCCTTCCAAGCATCACAACCATTCCTTGTGCGAGGTATGACTCCAGCACATGGCAAAGCTTGTAGCCCATCCTTTCCAACATTAAATGGGTGGTCACCCTCATCAGTACACTTGTGGAACTCAACATGATGCACCATCTGATGACCGATGTCACAGTTTGCAATGAAGCACAAACAGCTTCCATCAAGGGTCTGAGGGCTGCATTGGAATCTCAGACCGCTGCCATCGTGATTCTGGATATCACAGTTCAAAGGGGCTTCTAGAGCTTCACAGCAGTTCATCAATCCGTTCTCCAACAGATCACCAGGATTGTTGAGGAGCTGACCTGGGAAAGTAGCAGTGCCTCCATGGAGCATCAACCTGTTGTCCTCTCTCAGGATGACAATATGCCTGCTCCCACCCCTGTCATTTCACCAGTGCCCTTGCTGTTACATAAGAACATAAGAAATAGGAGCATGAGTAGGCCATATGGCCCCTCAAGCCTGCTCCGTTATTCAATAAGATCATGGCTGAACTTCTAAATCAATTCCACTTTTCTGCACTATGTTAGAAATCAGGGGTGCCTAAAAATTTATAAAACTGATACGAATGCTGTGTTTTAAATCGTTGTTTTGAACTGCAGACAGAACATCTATTCGAATCAAAGAAATGCTTCGAAATGGAGGGTATAGTTCTTTGTACGATATATAATCTCCCTCTTGCTAAGCGATTATCTGTTGTTTTTAAGTTAAGACTTGAACCTTATTTATGTATTTCAAGTATAATGCGAAGGGTAGGATTTGAAGTTAGCTTAACAAAACTACTGGTGAAGATAATGGATGGAAGTTGAGAGAGTTAACATAAACATGTTGCTACGTCGTAAAGGAGATAACGCGCAGTTTTCTAGTTTGGCCTTATGGGATCAAAGAGAGGGTAGGGACAAGAGAGATGAGGGAGATTTCCACAGGAAGAAACCCTGGGTTAATGTAAACAGAGTGACATTTGGTCAAAATCGTAAGACGTCTTTAGGGCGGGCTTTGTTTCAAGAATTGAGACAAAGAACTAGAAGTCTTATTGGACATTAAGTTTTTTGGGGAACCTCTAGAGGTCCTGTCAATATCCAGGGTCAGGTCCATCCCTAAAAAGAGAATAAAAGTAGCCTAATCAAGATTGACCGTACAGATGGTATGAGGGAAGAGCGAAACAGAGGTCGAGCTGGTCAAACACTTTTCGAGTGATCCCATGCTTTAAGCTCTAAACAGAGGAAGAGACTGCATGCCAAAGAACTGCTCATGTGTGCCAGCCGTTTGTACGATCGGGATGGGTATTAACTATCTGTTACAGTTGTATGTTTTTGCTATACCCTGTATTACTAATGTGTTATATTCCGTCTTAAACTCTGATTAAACACAATATATCCACAAGATTGGTTTTACAGTCGATCCTGATTATTAAAGTGAATAGAAATAGGCTTAAACTTACCATATTTCTAACAACTATCTCCATACCCCATGATTCCCTTAGTGCCTAAAAATCTATCGATCTCAGTCTTGGGGTAGAGAATTCCAAAGATCCACAAGCCTCTGAGTGAAGAATGTTCTCCTCATCTCAGTCCTAAATGGCCAACCCCTTATCCTGAGACTATGGCCCCTACTTCTAGACTCTCCACCCAGGGGAAACAGCCTTTCAGCATCTACCCTGTCAAGCCCTCTAAAAATGTTATACATTTCAATGATTTCACCTCTCATTCTTCTAAACTCCAGAGAATATAGGCCCATTCTAATCAATCTCTCCTCATAGGACAGCCTTCTCATCCCAGGAATCAACCTAGTGAACCTTTGTTGCAACCCATCTGGGGAAAGTATATCCTTCCTTAGATAAAGAGACCAAATCTGTGCACAGTACAGTAGCCTGTCAGCCAGCCGAACAGACTGATGCAGCCCAGGCCAAGATGGTGCAGTCTGAAGCTGGGCTCTCTCGGCCCAGAGCTTCTCGAGGTCATAGAAACATAGAAACATAGAAAATAGGTGCAGGAGTAAGCCATTCGGCCCTTCGAGCCTGCACCACCATTCAATATGATCATGGCTGATCATGCAACTTTAGTATCCCATTCCTGCTTTCTCTCCATACCCCTTGATCCCTTTAGCCGTAAGGGCCACATCTAACTCCCTTTTGACTATATCTAACGAACTAGCCTCAACAACTTTCTGTGGTAGACAATTCCACAGGTTCACAATTCTCTGAGTGAAGAAGTTTCTCCTCATCTTGGTCCTAAATGGCTTACCCAAAGACTTAGACTGTAACCCCTGGTTCTGGACTTCCCCAACATCGGGAACATTCTTCCTGTATCTAACCTGTCCAATCCTGTCAGAATTTTATAAGTTTCTATGAGATCCCCTTTCATTCTTCTAAATTCCAGTGAATATAAGCTTAGTCGATCCAGTCTTTCTTCATATGTCAGTGCTGCCATCCCGGGAATCAGTCTGGTGAACTTTCGCTGCACTCCCTCAATAGCAAGAATGTCCTTCCTCAGATTAGGAGACCAAAACTGTACACAATATTCAAGGTGTGGCCTCACCAAGGCCCTGTACAACGGCAGTAAGACCTCCCTTCTCCTATACTCAAATCCTCTCGCTATGAAGGCCACCATGCCATTTGCCTTCTTCACCGCCTGCTGTACCTGCATGCCAACTTTCATCCCCCAAGGCCATCTGCAGTTTCCTCAAATGAAGGTCAGCAGCGCTCTGCTTCCTATGCAGCAGCCAATGGGGAAGTACCTCATAGAAGCATTATGAAAGGAAAAGGTACACGTAAGACAGGCACGAAGGGACTGCACAAGGTAATTAGTTTAACTTTGTCAGCATTATTTAAATGATTGAATTGATAAATTTTGACTTGAATTTTCATTTGGTGATTTTTTTTTATCTCTGCGGCGAACTGAGGAAGATATCAACAAGTATTGTCAGAAAAGGACAATGTGTTGGTCAGTGAGAGAGGAAAAGTAAAGAGTGTTGGACTGTTGGTGAATGGGGAGGTGTACTTGAGGTTACTGGCATCACTCATAATCTGATCACATAGAGCGTTGTAGGCTCTGTTCACCTTCCTCGACCTTCTCTTGCACTTCCTCCTCCTCCACTTCCTCCTCATGCTCCTGATCCTCAGCTTCTCGCCTGATAGATACTGACAAGGGCTGTTCCCTCATAATGGGCCGCTTGTGCAGCATTGCAGCACACTACCACAAATCTGAATACCCACTCAGCTGAATACTGCCGGTCTCCTCCAGAGCGGTCCAGGTAAAAACATTGCTTGAGGACGCTGATGTCATACTCGATAATGTTCCTGGTGACAGCATCAATCTCATTGTTGGCCTGCTGTGCACATGTACATGGGTTGCTGATTGGAGTCAGGAGTCATGTCATGAAGAGAGAACCCTGTTGAGTGCTCTGCTCCCTCCTCCCTCTTCTTGCAGCTTGTCCTGCTCTGTGTGGCCTCTCTTTATTCTCACAGTCATGTTCAACTTCCAGCGGAAGCCCTACCAGACTACCCATGTATGGAAGCAACTTCTTCAGCACAATATTTTAAATTACACAAAAAGGACTGCAAGAACAGCCAGATCACACTCTATAGAGTGCTGAAACTTTAGCCAAGTATAAGAAACCTCCAAGAAGGCGTACAATTGCACCAGCAGCCAGAATAAATAATCCAGTAACTAACCTGTAAATATTTTATGATTCCTTTAAATAATGCTGGTGGGGGAGTCCTTCAAGCCGTTTATCATCGTGTTCAGCTGTGCGAAGTTAAGACAAGGCATTGGTTGGAATATGGAGCACCAAAATGGCAGCAGTGGCTTCAAATCCATGTTACACACTGATTCTCGTCATGTTCTGCCTGCTCAGCATGCTGCCGTTGGTCGTTAGGCATGCGCAAACCCCTTTACTAACATGGCATTCTGTGCACCTCCCATGGGAAGTGTGCGTGCATTGGACCCCATTTTGAAACCTTTGGTGACCACGTAGTGCCTAAGAAATGGAATGCTAAGCAGCCCAATTTAACCGCCTATAGATTCTTCTCTAAATTGTTCATCATCATAGGCAGTCCTTCGGAGTCGAGGTTGACTTGCTTCCACATTAAAAATGAGTTCTCAGTGGCTGATAAGTCCAATGCGGGACCTACAGTCTCTGTCACAGGTGGGACAGACAGTGGTTGAAAGGAGGTTGGTTGAAGTGCTGGTTCGTTGAACTGCTTGGGTTGTCATGCGCTCCTTCCGCTGTTTGCGCTTGGTATCCGCTTGCTCCTGGCGAAGAGACTCGAGGTGTTCAGCGCCTTCCCGTATTATTCTCTTCCACTTTGAATGATCTTGCGGCAGCGATTCCGAGGTGTCGGTGGGGATGTTGAACTTCTTCAAGGAGACTTTGAGGGTGTCCTTGAAGCGTTTCCTCTGCCCACCTGAGGCTCGTTTGCCGTGTCGGAGCTCCGAGTAGAGTGCTTGCTTTGGGAGTCTCATATTGGGCATACCGACAATGTGGCCTGTCCATCAGAGCTGATCGAGCATGGTCAGTGCTTCGATGCTGGGGATGTTGGCCTGAGCGAGAACCTTGACATTGTTGCGCTTATAGAAACATAGAAACAAAGAAAATAGGTGCAGGAGTAGGCCATTCGGCCCTTCGAGCCTGCACCACCATTCAATAAGATCATGGCTGATCATTCCCTCAGTACCCCTTTCCTGCTTTCTCTCCATACCCCTTGATTCTTTTAGCCGTAAGGGCCATATCTAACTCTTGAATATATCCAATGAACTGGCATCAACAACTCTCTGCGTTAGGGAATTCCACAGGTTAACAACTCTCTGAGTGAAGAAGTTTCTCCTCATCTCAGTCCTAAATGGCTTACCCCTTATCCTAAGACTGTGTCCCCTGGTTCTGGACTTCCCCATCATCGGGAACATTCTTCCCACATCTAACCTGTCCAGTCCCGTCAGAATCTTGTAAGTTTCTATGAGATCTCCTCTTATCCTTCTAGACTCCAGTGTATAAAGGCCCCGTTGATCCAGTCTCTCCTCATATGTCAGTCCTGCCATCCCAGGAATCAGTCTGGTGAACCTTCCCTGCCCTCCCTCAATAGCAAGAATGTCCTTCCTCAGATTAGGAGACCAAAACTGAATACAATAATCCAGGTGAGGCCTCACCAAGGCCCTGTACAACTGCAGTAAGACCTCCCTGCTCCTTTACTCAAATCCCCGAGCAATGAAGGCCAACATGCCATTTGCCTTCTTCACCGCCTGCTGTGCCTGCATGCCAACTTTCAATGACTGATAAACCATGACACCCAGGTCTCGTTGCACTTCCCCCTTTCCTAATCTGCCACTATTCAGATAATATTTTGCCTTCATGTTATTGCCACCAAAGTGGATAACCTCACATTTATCCACATTATACTGAATCTGCCATGCATTTGTCCACTCACCTAACCTGCACAAGTCACCCTGCAGCCTTTTAGCATCCTCCTCACAGCTCACACCGCCACGCAGTTTAGTGTCATCTGCAAACTTGGAGATATTACACTCAATTTCTTCATCTAAATCATTAATGTATATTGTAAAGAGCTGGGGTCCCAGCACTGAGCCCTGCGGCACTCCACTAGTCCCAGCCTGTCATTCTGAAAAGGACCCGTTTATCCCGACTCTCTGCTTCCTGTCTGCCAACCAGTTCTCTATCCACGTCAATACATTATCCTCAATACCATATACTTTGATTTTGCACACCAATCTCTTGTGTGGGACCTTGTCAAAAGCCTTTTGAAAGTCCAAATACACCACATCCACTGGTTCTCCCTTGTCCACTCTACTAGTTACATCCTCAAAAAATTCCAGAAGATTTGTCAAGAATGATTTCCCTTTCATAAATCCATGCTGACTTGGACCGATCCTGTCACTGCTTTCCAAATGCGCTGCTATTTCAACTTTAATAATTGATTCCAACATTTTCCCCACAACTGATGTCAGGCTAACCGGTCTATAATTACCTGTTTTCTCTCTCCCTTTTTTTTTAAACAGTGGTGTTACATTAGCTACCCTCCAGTCCATAGGAACTGATTCAGAGTTGATAGACTGTTGGAAAATGATCACCAATGCATCCACTATTTCTATGGCCACTACCTTAATACTCTGGGATGCAGACTATCAGGCCCCAGGGATTTATCAGCCTTCAATCCCATCAATTTCCCTAACACAATTTCCAGCTTTATAACGATATCCTTCAGTTCCTCCTTCTCACTAGAACCTCGGTCTCCTAGTATTTCTGGAAGGCTATTTGTGAAAACAGAACCAAAGTATTTGTTTAACTGGTCCGCCATTTCTTTGTTCCCCATTATAAATTCACCTGAAACTCTTTTTGGAATCTGACTGCAAGGGACCTACATTTGTTTTCATTAATCTTTTTCTCTTCACATATCTATAGAAGCTTTTGCAGTCAGTTTTTATGTTCCCAGCAAGCTTCCTCTCGTACTCTATTTTCCCCCTCCTAATTAAACCCCTTGCCCTCCTCTGCTGTATTACAAAATTCTCCCTGTCCTCGGGTTTGCTGCTTTTTCTGGCCAATTTATATGCCTCTTCCTTGGATTTAACATTATCCTTAATTTCCCTTGTTAACCACGGTTGAGCCACCTTCCCCGATTTATTTTTACTCCAGACAGGGATATACAATTGTTGAAGTTCATCCATGTGATCTTTAAATGTTTGTCATTGCCTATCCGCCGTCAACCCTTTAAGCATCATTTGTCAGTCTATTCTAGCTAATTCACATCTCATACCATCGATGTTACCTTTCCTTAAGTTCAGGACCCTAGTCTCTGAATTAATTGTGTCACTCTCCATCTTAATAAAGAATTCTACCATATTATGGTCACTCTTTCCCAAGGGGCCTCACACAACAAGATTGTTAATTAGTCCTTTCTCATTCCACGTCACCCAGTCTAGGATGGCCAGCCCTCTAGTTGGTTCCCTGACATATTCGTCTAGAAAACCATCCCTAATACACTCCAGGAAATCCTCCTCCACCGCATTGCTACCAGTTTGGTTAGCCCAGTCAATATGTAGATAAAGTCACCCATGATAACTGCTGTACCTTTATTGCACGCATCCCTAATTTCTTGTTTGATGCTGACCCGTCCTCATTACTACTGTTTGGTGGTCTATACACAACTCCCACTATCATTTTCTGCCCTTTCGTATTCCGTAGCTGCACCCATTCAGATTCCACATCATCCAAGCTAATGTCCTTCCTTACTATTGCATTAATTTCCTCTTTAACCAGCAACGCCACCTCACCTCCTTTTCCTTTCTGTCTATCCTTCCTAAATGTTGAATACCTCTGGATGTTGAGTTCCCAGCCTTGGTCACCCTGGAGCCATGTCTCCGAGATGCCAATTACATCATATCCGTTTACTGCTATCTGCGCAGTTAATTCGTCCGACTTATTCCGAATACTCCTCGCATTGAGGCACAGAGCCTTCAGGCTTGTCTTTTTAACCCCTTTGCCCCTTTAGGATTCTGCTGTACTGTGGCCCTTTTTGCCTTGGGTTTCTCTGCCCTCCACTTTTACTTTACTTCTTTCTATCTTTTCCTTCTGCCCCCATTCTATTTCCTTCTGTCTCCCTGCATAGGTTCCCATCCCCCTGCCATATTAGTTTAACCCCTCCCCAACAGCACTAGCAAACACTCCCCCTAGGACAATGGTTGTGGTCCTGCCCAGGTGCAGACCACCCGGTTTGTACTGGTCCCACCTCCCCTAGAACCGGTTCCAATGTCCCAGGAATTTGAATCCCTCCCTTTTGCACCACTCCTCAAGCCACGTATTCATCTGAGCTATCCTGCGATTCCTACTCTGATTAGCACGTGGCACTGGTAGCAATCCTGAGATTGCTGCTTTTCAGTTCCAATGGATTTGCAGGATCTTCCGGAGG
Organism: Pristiophorus japonicus; assembly: GCF_044704955.1. Taxonomy (NCBI): domain Eukaryota; kingdom Metazoa; phylum Chordata; class Chondrichthyes; family Pristiophoridae; genus Pristiophorus; species Pristiophorus japonicus. Next base: position 281,137,563 of record NC_091979.1, read on the forward strand.
CAGCGTTGGTGGTACTTCTCCAGTGCTTTGATGTGCAGCTCTATATAGTCGATGTCTCAAAAGCCTATATGAGGGCAGATATCACTACTGCTCTGTAGACCTTGAGCTTTGTGCCAATTTTAAGGTTCTGTTGTTCAAATACTCTCTTCCTTAGGTGACCAAAGGTTGTGCTGGCACAGTGAAGATGGTGTTGAATCTCGTCATCGATGTCTGCCCTTGTTGATAGTAGGCTCCTGAGGTATGGATAATGGTCCACATTGTCCAAGTCCTCATCATGGATTTTGATAATTGGGGGGCAGTGCTGTGTGACAGGGGCAGGTTGTTAGAGCTTCTTTGTTTTACGGATGTTTAGTGTAAGGCCCAATGCTCTCATACGCTACGGTGAGCGTGTTGACGATGGTTTGCAGTTCATTCTCCAAGTTAGCGCAGACGCAAGCATCATCTGCATATTGTAATTTGATGACAGAGGATGGCACGACCTTGGATCTGGTCTGGAGGCGATGGAGGTTGAACAGTTTCCCGTTTGTTCTATAGATTCTCTCCACTCCAGCGGGAAGCTTACTGACGGTGAAATGTAACATTGCAGCAAGGAAGATCGAAACGAGCATTGGTGTAATGACACAGCCGAGTTCGTCCATGAATTGCGTCGGTGGTTTATCCGTTGGTCAGGATCACGGCTTGCATGTCATCATGAAGGAAGCGGAGGATGGTGCCAAATTTTTGAGGACAGCCAAATTTAAAGAATACGCTCCATAATTCTCATGTTTGACAGTGTCAAAGGCCTTTGTGAGGTCAAAGAAGGCCCTGTACAGAGGTCGGTGTTGTTCCCTGCATTTCTCTTGAATTTGTCGCGTGGTGAAGATCATGTCCATTGTGTCCCTTAGTGGGCGGAATCCACATTGCGACTCTGGGAGGAGCTCTTCTGCCACAGGGAGAAGGCAGTTGAGGAGGATTCTTGTGATAACTTTCCCTGTTGTAGATAGCAGGGAAATTCCTCTGTAGCTATCGCAATCAGACTTATCCCCATCACGCTTAGCTCCCAGTTAGCAACAGAATGAAGCTACCTCAGTAGCTACAATAGATTTGGACTCAACTAACATTTCCTCTTAGTTTTCCACATTGGATGAGTTTGACAGTTTGAGTCTGTTAATCCATGAATGAAAGGAAAAACAGGGATGCAGTAAAATTTGGTATTCGAGGGGAGTCTTCCCACTTTTCATAAATGACTCCTAGGAGACTGGCCAATGAGTGACCGTTGACAGACTCTAAAAGGTTGTCTGCGGATTGGAATGACTGATCTGACTGTTTATGATTATATAGGATGAAAGAAAAACTAAAATATTTACAAAATTATATATGCCTTGATTAATATAATACTACTTAAGTATTCAAAGTAGCTGTTAGTACATTAAATTCAATATATGGCCCAGGAGGGATTATCAACATGGTTTTCTCAAGTACTTGTTTTCCATATTTTGATAAATCTTTGTCAGCAGACATTTTAAGAATTATATGAGCCTATTAAAATCTGAACTGGTTTTCTCAAACTGCATCACTGAATGCACAATACACTTATTTATTGAAAATGACATCCATTCCAACTGATATTAGTTCTAAAGATATATTTTACCTGTGTCCTCTTGTCCCAGTGATCCAGATGAACCTTTTCTGTACCATTTACTATCTTACATACTTCCACAATCACATTTTTCAGCCTCATTTCCAGACTGAAAAGCCAAGTCTGTCTCATCTTTACTCATAACTCAAACCTCTGAAACTAGGAATCAACCTTGCGGCTCTTCCCTATACGACCTTCAACACTTGAATGTTGCCCTTGTTTCTCAATGACCAGAAATGGAGGCAGTACTCAAGATGCTAACTGACCAGCGCACTGTGCAATTTGGTTACAACTTCCTCTGGCTTGTATTTTGCAGTTTGGACGATATAGGTCAACATTCGATTGGCTTTGATAGTTGTTGCTCTGCATTGGGCATGATGAGGGTTGAGTCTACTAAGACGCCTACGTCAATCCAGCTTCATCCATAGCATCTCAAAACCATTCAAAAGTATTTTTCCTTCCTATATGCAATACTTTTACACTTGTCTCCATTAAGTTGAATCTGCTCTTGTTCAACCCACTCACATATTTTCTATACGTTCTAGACTGTCTCCTTTAAACTTGTCCAATTTGCTTTGAGTTTCATAATTCAATTCATTGGTGTGAACTAAAAACAGTAGTGCTCCCAACAGTATGCCCTCGGTCACCCTGCCAAGCTTTCCTCCAACCTTGATATTACTCATCCAATCAGTACCCATTGCTATCTAGACGTCAGCCAGTTTATTACCCGCACCCAAGTTTTGTCCTGACTCACCAAGGCTTTGAGTTTAATTTGTAATCTTTTGTGCAGAACTTTGTCCTTTTAGAAATCTGAGTACACAATCAACTTGGATATCATGTCCTCAAGAAACCAAGGTGGTTAGTCAGGCACCATCTTCCCTCTCTAAAGCCATGTTGACTGCTGTTTACTAGGTTGGTGTTATAAGATAATATTCAAGTTTACTCCTGATAATCTATTTCATTACTTTAATGGATTTGAATACTAATGGGTCTATAGTTGTCTATGTCTGTTTTGTCACCATTTTGAATATAGGCAACAAGTTAGCCTGTTTCCAATATACTGGTGCATTGACACTCTCATAATGATTGTCAATGACTCACAGGCCGTGATTTTACGAACCTCAGTGAGTCCTTGGTGGGCGATGTTGGTGAGGGTCCCGACTCCGTTGCTGTCTCCATCCTGGATTCTGAAATTAATTTTCCCTGATTGGGCTTGTTAAGCCTGCCCAGTGCGTTTATCAGTCAATTAGAGGAAGTGGGTCTGGTAATGTCATTTGATGACGCTTCATCAATCGGTTTCCTTAAAGGGATCACGGCCAAATTAATTTTGACATTTGTGTTGTCAGTGTTTTACAGATTTGAAGTGCTGCAAACACTGACAATCACTGCACAGACATGCAGGGTTGCACCCAGGCTCTCCCTTGACTCCATCTATATACTTATGGAGGGTGTCACAGCACACAGGGAGGTTCTCTTCCCTTCCCATGGGTGGATGAGACCTCCCCAGGACACCAACATAGACTGATTGCACATTGCATAGGAGGACACAAGTAAGGATGTGGTCAGGATGACCTGGGTGCAGTGCCGCAAACATTTCAATGATCTCAGTAGATCACGAAACGTTACTGCAAACCCACACTCAACCTCATCCTGTTGTGCCTCTCATCACATCCCCATCACTCTGCCTTCCCTAACTTCTGCACATCCTTACTCACACCAACTTACCTTGCATCTCCACCCATCCCTCTCTATCTACATTATCACATCTCCATCTCGCTAGCCACCCCTCACACTCACCCTCAACCTAGTGCAATCATACCAACTAACAACACACAAAGGTAGGCACTTGGATCTTTTATGCGATGTTCATGTAAAGTTTCTGTGAATATGGTGGAAAACATTGAAACCTTTATTTCCAACACTTTGCATTCTTGAACAGATTTGTGTTCACCTTTGGAAGTGGCTTAGTGACTTGCAGTGAATGGTGAGACATAACAGTACCCTCTGCAATGGTGATGAGTGTGAAATGAATGGTTTGAGCATTGTGGGGATGTTTTGTGGTGTTGATGTGGGGTGGTGCCAACCTGGCGCATCATGCAGCAGCCAGGGTGTACAGCATCAAGTGAAGTAAATCTTGCCATGGTGAGGCCATCCCTGGCAGCAATGTGGTCAGGTGTTAATGTCCTGTGTCCTGTGCAGCATCAGTTGATTATGGAGAAGGTTGGTGTTGTTGTTGGTGATACAGGTATGCCGTGTTGCTGGTGTACCTGGTGCTGCTGGTGTTGGAGCTGATCGTGGTGGGATTTTGAAGACCAAGGTAAGAGAGTTTCAAGGGCACGCATGATGGTAGAATAGATGGCAGATGAAGTAGAGTTGACAGAATCGATTTGTCAATGATGGGAGAGGTAATGATGTCTAACTGGATGGAGACTTGTGTAAAGACTTACAGCTTCCTGAATCTGCAGTGGAAATGTAGTTTAGAGAAAGCTAGAAAGTCGCTAGCGGTTAAGGAAACATTTCTCAATCAGCTGGGAGCTTTGACTTGACATTTGAAGCTGACAATCCATCAGCTAATTCAATGGCCACTGATCTCCCACCTCAGCTTCACAGACGAGGTCTAGGCACAGTGGGAAATTGGTGGGTGATCTGTCAAATCCAAAAATCTGAGGGAAAAAAACTATTGATAAGTGGCTGTAAACAAACCACGAATGATTTCAATTGCCTCCCCCACCGCTGCGTGTCAGATTTGTTCAGCACTGAGAGACCCGACATTTGGTAAAGGCGCGTGGTAGCGGGTTCACAGCGGATCTCCGCTGGGAAAAAAAATACTTTCCCACCCGGCTCGCACACGCTAAACCCCGCAAAATCCAGCCCATAATCTCTCTCAACACTCTAAGATAAATAGCCTGTGGGATATTTTTTTAACACCCTTTCAGCTAGCCGAGGACTCCCAACTCATTTATTTAGCCGTCCTGAATTATTTTAGGAAGGGCATGCTATTCATGTTTTCCCTTGTGAATACTTTGAGGAAGAAATCATTATGTATATTTACTATTTTGCGCTTATCCTCAGTTTTAAATCCATTTTGTATCATTTAATGTTCTCATCCCATTTCTGACAATCCACTTGCAATTGTACTGATTTTCTTACTGTTATTTTGCCTTAGCCCTTTTCATCATGCTTTTAACTGAATTTAGGATCATCTCTCTCCCTGCAGGATTTGTAAAGGCTATTTATCCTCTTTATTTCACTTTAGATTTGTTTGTTAATGCATTTAGAGTCACATTTGTTTAGTCTAAGCTTACTGATCTTAGGCATGTTCAGCATTATCTTTTAAAGGTGTTCCATTTGTCTTCTCCTGAGATGTTGGCATCCTCCTTTTGCGTTAAATCTTCACTCATCTCTGTGAATTTAGCTCTTTGAAAGCTGAAAATCTGGCTCCTGGTCTTTGGTATAATTAAGTTCCAGATCGTGTTAAACTCAATAATTCTGTGGTCACTGTTCCCTGAGAGTGCTACAACTTCCATTTCCTGTACTTTGCCTGGATCATTTACAAATACCAGGTCAAGATGAGTATTGCTTCTCTTGCACACTGAGTCATGAAGCAATCATGCATTATATTTACCAACTCTTACTTTAGGCCACTTGGGTTTTCCCATATTACATTGGGTTGATTGAAGTCACGCATTAAAATAACTTTCCTGTTTTCACACAAACTTCTTATTTCTTCCTAGAGCAAATTGTTCTCCTTCTTGTATTAACCTGGTGGTCTGTAGCATCGTAGCTAATTTACGTGCAACATTATACATCACAGCCTCATACTAGACTCACAGTTAAGATAAAGGTTAGTTAGAAAAAAGTTACTTTTTTTAAAAGCACTTACATAAACAAAAATGACTTCTAGTTGGTACTATTCCGATTTGATATAATAGCACAGAATAGAATAGAATCATATAGCACAGAGTGAGGCCATTCGCCCCATCATGCTTCTTTGAAATTAGTCCCACTCGCCTGCTCTTTCCCCACAGCTCTGCAAATGTTTCCTTTTTGTAGAGAAAAAAATGAATCAAAGGGAACCAAATTAAGTAAAGTTCAAACCATAAGCAAGGCTGAAAGAAAAAGGAGAAAGATACATGCTACGGAACACAGGGAAAATGTTAAACTAGAACTCTCAGGAAGATAATCACCTTATCACAATAAAACCAGATAGATGGGAAAAATACACTCCAAGGCTAGGTCACATGGGGTGGTAAGAGATTACGGGGAACAATGGATGGTTGAGAACCCACAGCTGGTTGAGGGCAGATCGGCCAGGAGGGGAAGAGTTCACAGACCTGAAAATGATGTAGCACGTAACTAATCAGATAAAAGGCTCACAGGGGAGATAACGAAGCTTGCTGTCAATATAACTGTATTAACCAATTAATATTTGTAATCATAGTAGTTAGGCGAAACTTTATGACGTGGCAGGGAAACAACAATTGGAAAGCTTCCGCGCGGAACTTCATGATTTTATATGTATTTTGACTGTATAGAAACAGTAACCCGACGATTGTTCGAGGAGAATGGCTGGTTTGGGTCACCGAGTTACTGAACTCATGTAGAAGCCGTGTCTCCCTTGATCGATTGAGCAAAATAAGCAACTCTTTTCTGCACATACAGATTTGTGTCGACTGTTATTTAAATACTCCACAACACTTTTCAAATGTTTATCCAATTCCATTTTGAAAGTTACTACTGAATCTGCTTCCACCACCCTTTCAGGCAGTACATCCCACATCATGACACTCATAGAAACATAGAAACATAGAAAATAGGTGCAGGAGCAGGCCATTCAGCCCTTCTAGCCTGCACCGCCATTCAATGAGTTCATGGCTGAACATGAAACTTCAGTACCCACTTCCTGCTTTCACGCCATACCCCTTGATCCCCCGAGTAGTAAGGACTTCATCTAACTCCCTTTTGAATATATTTAGTGAATTGGCCTCAACTACTTCCTGTGGTAGAGAATTCCACAGGTTCACCACTCTCTGGGTGAAGAAGTTTCTCCTTATCTCGGTCCTAAATGGCTTACCCCTTATCTTTAGACTGTGACCCCTGGTTCTGGACTTCCCCAACATTGGGAACATTCTTCCTGCATCCAACTTGTCCAAACCCGTCAGAATTTTAAACGTTTCTATGAGGTCCCCTCTCACTCTTCTGAACTCCAGTGAATACAAGCCCAGTTGATCCAGTCTTTCTTGATAGGTCAGTCCCACCATCCCGGGAATCAGTCTGGTGAATCTTCGCTGCACTCCCTCAATAGCAAGTATGTCCTTCCTCAAGTTAGGAGACCAAAACTGTACACAATACTCCAGGTGTGGCCTCACCAAGGCCCTGTACAACTGTAGCAACACCTCCCTGCCCCTGTACTCAAATCCCCTCGCTATGAAGGCCAACATGCCATTTGCTTTCTTAACCGCCTGCTGTACCTGCATGCCAACCTTCAATGACTGATGTACCATGACACCCAGGTCTCGTTGCACCTTCCCTTTTCCTAATCTGTCACCATTCAGATAATAGTCTGTCTCTCTGTTTTTACCACCAAAGTGGATAACCTCACATTTATCCACATTATAATTCATCTGCCACGCATTTGCCCACTCACCTAACCTATCCAAGTCACTCTGTAGCCTCATAGCATCCTCCTTGCAGCTCACACTGCCACCCAACTTAGTGTCATCCGCAAATTTGGAGATACTACATTTAATCCCCTCGTCTAAATCATTAATGTACAATGTAAACAGCTGGGGCCCCAGCACAGAACCCTGCGGTACCCCACTAGTCACTGCCTGCCATTCCAAAAAGTACCCATTTACTCCTACTCTTTGCTTCCTGTCTGACAACCAGTTCTCAATCCACGTCAGCACACTACCCCCAATCTCATGTGCTTTAACTTTGCACATTAATCTCTTGTGTGGGACCTTGTCGAAAGCCTTCTGAAAGTCCAAATATACCACATCAACTGGTACTCCTTTGTCCACTTTATTGGAAACATCCTCAAAAAATTCCAGAAGATTTGTCAAGCATGATCTCCCTTTCACAAATCCATGCTGACTTGGACCTATCATGTCACCATTTTCCAAATGCGCTGCTATGACATCCTTAATAATTGATTCCATCATTTTACCCACTACTGAGGTCAGGCTGACCGGTCTATAATTCCCTGCTTTCTCTCTCCCTCCTTTTTTAAAAAGTGGGGTTACATTGGCTACCCTCCACTCGATAGGAACTGATCCAGAGTCAATGGAATGTTGGAAAATGACTGTCAATGCATCCGCTATTTCCAAGGCCACCTCCTTAAGTACTCTGGGATGCAGTCCATCAGGCCCTGGGGATTTATCGGCCTTCAATCCCATCAATTTCCCCAACACAATTTCCCGACTAATAAAGATTTCCCTCAGTTCCTCCTCCTTAATAGACCCTCTGACCACTTTTATATCCGGAAGGTTGTTTGTGTCCTCCTTAGTGAATACTGAACCAAAGTACTTGTTCAATTGGTCTGCCATTTCTTTGTTCCCCGTTATGACTTCCCCTGATTCTGACTGCAGGGGACCTACGTTTGTCTTTACTAACCTTTTTCTCTTTGCATACCTATAGAAACTTTTGCAATCCGCCTTAATGTTCCCTGCAAGCTTCTTCTCGTACTCCATTTTCCCTGCCCTAATCAAACCCTTTGTCCTCCTCTGCTGAGTTCTAAATTTCTCCCAGTCCCCAGGTTCGCTGCTATTTCTGGCCAATTTGTATGCCATTTCCTTGGCTTTAATACTATCCCTGATTTCCCTAGATAGCCACGGTTGAGCCACCTTCCCTTTTTTATTTTTACGCCAGACAGGAATGTACAATTGTTGTAATTCATCCATGCGTTCTCTAAATGTCTGCCATTGCCCATCCACAGTCAACCCCTTAAGTATCATTAGCCAATCTATCTTAGCCAATTCATGCCTCATACCTTCAAAGTTACCCTTCTTTAAGTTCTGGACCATGGTCTCTGAATTAACTGTTTCATTCTCCATCCTAATGCAGAATTCCACCATATTATGGTCACTCTTCCCCAAGGGGCCTCGCACAATGAGATTGCTAATTAATCCTCTCTCATTACACAACACCCAGTCTAAGATGGCCTCCCCCCTAGTTGGTTCCTCGACATATTGGTCTAGAAAACCATCCCTTATGCATTCCAGGAAATCCTCCTCCACCGTATTGCTTCCAGTTTGGCTAGCCCAATCTATGTGCATATTAAAGTCACCCATTATAACTGCTGCACCTTTATTGCATGCACTCCTAATTTCCTGTTTGATGCCCTTCCCAACATCACTACTACTGTTTGGAGGTCTGTACACAACTCCCACTAACGATTTTTGCCCTTTAGTGTTCTGCAGCTCTACCCATATAGACTCCACATCATCCAAGCTAATGTCTTTCCTAACTATTGCATTAATCTCCTCTTTAACCAGCAATGCTACCCCACCTCCTTTTCCTTTTATTCTATCCTTCCTGAATGTTGAATACCCCTGGATGTTGAGTTCCCAGCCCTGATCATCCTGGAGCCATGTCTCCGTAATCCCAATCACATCATATTTGTTAACATCTATTTGCACAGTTAATTCATCCACCTTATTGCGGATACTCCTTGCATTAAGACACAAAGCCTTCAGGCTTGCTTTTTTAACACCCTTTGTCCTTTTAGAATTTTGCTGTACAGTGGCCCTTTTTGTTCTTTGCCTTGGGTTTCTCTGCCCTCCACTTTTCCTCATCTCCTTTCTGTCTTTTGCTTTTGCCTCCTTTTTGTCTCCCTCTGTCTCCCTGTATAGGTTCCCATCCCCCTGCAATATTAGTTTAACTCCTCCCCAACAGCACTAGCAAACACTCATTGCATAAAATAATATATCCTCAACTCCCATCTGGTTCTTTTACCAATTATCTTAAATCTGTGTCCTCTGGAGATTCACCAACAGATGACACAATAACCTCTTGACATTCCAGCACTTCCTCCCACCACTGTGCGATGTGCTGGCATTGCGGTCTGGGAGCGGCAGTTTTGGAGCAAAAACCCAAGGTCCCCACGGGAGTTTGACTTTGGTTGCACCAGGGTGATCTGCTCGGAGATTGATGGTGTTTCTGATTGTACACCAGCTAGACTGCTGCAGCACAGCGGAGATCGCAGAGAAGGAGAAGACGCATCGACCAGGTAGAAAGTATAATGAGAATGGGCATCGGGTATCCAACGGTAAATTAAATGCAAAATATCGCAGATGCTGGAAATCTGAAATAAAAACAGAAAATGCTGGAAGTACTCAGCAGGTCAGGCAGCATCTGTGGAGAGAGAGAAACAGTGTTAACGTTTCAGGTCAATGACCCTTCGTCAGAACTGGAAAAAGTTAGAGATATAACAGGTTTGTGTCAGCCAGTGGCTCAGTTGGTCACACTCTTGCCTCTGAGTCAGAAGGTGGTGTGTTCAAGTCCCACTCCAGGACTTGAATGCAAAAATCTAGGCTGACATCCAGTGCAGTACTGAGGGAGTGCTGCATTGTCGGAGGTGCCGCCTTTCAGATGAGACGTTAAAGCGAGGCTCTGTCTGCCCTCTCAGGTGGATGTTAGAAATCCCATGGCACTATTTCAAAGATTAGCAGGGGAGTTATCCCCAGTGTCCTGGCTAATATTTATACCTCAACCAACATCACTAAAGCAGATTATTTGGTCATTATCACATTGCTGTTTGTGGAAGCTTGCTGACTGCAAATTGGCTGCTGCATTTTCGACATTACAACAGTGACTACACTTCAAAAAGCACTTCATTGGCTGTAAAGCACAAGACTTTCTAGGCTAGACTTTCTACTTTGCTGGCTATCGCCCAAAAAATGGGCAACGTTCCAGCGATGGTCGATGTGTCAGCCTTACTGATCGCTGGAACATCGCCCGTTTTTTGGATTGCGATTTTCCACTCAGCGACAGCCCAGCGATGTTAAATGGGCGAAGCGAGAGGCCAGCAATGTGAAAAGCAAAAGCTTCCCTAGCAACAGCCTTTTGCGTATGCGATTTTCTTTTTCGATGGACAGCTTTTCCCGTGTTTCGGGAGGTCAGGGGTCATCCACACATACGCAGAAGGCCGTTTGTGGTGGGGGAGAGAGAGAAAGAGAAGGAGGAGAGTGAAAGCAGTGGAGGAAAGAGAGTGAGTGAGAAGTAAAAGAGGAAAAAGAGAGAAAACAGATTAGAAGTGACTTGATTTAAAAAATAGGAGAATATTTATTTAAAAGACAATTAGAGAAAATATAAAAAGGAAAATACAATATTCTAAATAAAATACAATATATTTTATTGTACAATACAATACAAAAAAACACAAAATACAATATAATGTCCTCCTCTTCTGACAGTGTGAAGGGGGGTCGCAAAAGGGCAAAGCCTTTCTTTGATGAGGCGAACGAGGCCCTCGTTCAGGAGATGCACTCTAGGTGGGTTAACCTGGGATGGTAGTGGGAAACCTCCACCCTGGGCCTACAGAAAAATGTGGATGGAGATTGTGGACGTTGTCTCCTTGGTGTCCCATGAGGCGAGAGGGCCCGACTAATGCCGTAAGCGTTGGAACAGCATGGTTGCGTCAGCAAGAGTAAGTACATAATGTATATTGTATTGATGAACATTGTAATTATAATTTTTATATTAAATCTCATGGATTGAAATATATTTTGTATACAGTGGGACACTTTTGTACATTAACTCCTGTCATTGCCGACTTCAATGGAGATTGTATTAGAGAAAGATATGTTTGTGTCAATCATTAGCTCCTATCCCCGATATTTGTTATAACTGTGAAAATGTTGCAATTCCATGATCGTACCTATACCTTTGGAGCTTATGCCATGCACTTTGCAACTTTTGCAGAGGAAGATATCAAACAACAGGGCACAGCAGAGGCGCACTGGAGGTGGCCCTGCTGCCATACAGCAGCTAAGTGCGATCGAGGAGCGTACGGCAGCTCTGGTTGGGAGCCAGCCACAGTTGAGCGGCCACCTCCCGTGGTGCTGCAAAGCCCTCTGATGTGTCATGTGAGTAATATGTCAAGCAGTGTTAAATGTCATTTCATTACAATATACAAATGTACGCTCCTTTTAATCAATCTGTCTATCTCCGACTGATCCTGCCTCCATGACGCTCCGTGTTACTCAATTCCGCATAGATGTACTACCATATGTACGAACATATGATGCGTTGTTATGTAACGTCTCTTGGTCTCATTTATTGTAGTAGCGATGCTCCTACTTTGTGTGCCAGTGCAGCGCAAAAATGTGTACTCTTCCATTCCAGTAAGCTCAATTAAGCTCAATTCTGTTTTGCAGGTCCTACAACACTTACACCTACAGCACCAATGCGCAGCGAGGCAAGAGCTGCTCAACCCACATTACCCAAGTGAAGAGGAGTAGGAGGAAGAAGAAGACCAGACCAGATCACTACTCTCTGAACTGGAAGTGGATATGGAGGGGGTGGAGGAGGAAGAAACCAGATTGTTGCCTGTTGGACCTGTGGCCATAACGTTGGCATCTTCTGCAGAAGAAGCAGTGGGACCAAGCGTGTGCAGCTGGCAACACCAAAGCGAGCATTAGTGCCCTCGCAGACCCCATGGAGGTCGCGTCAGCCAGTAGAGCACGTGCCTAGCCTGGCCGATCGCAAGGAGGGCTTGGCTCAACTGTGCGAGGAGACCGTCGCAATAAGTCGCGACCATCTCCAGGTGTTTGTGGCCTTCACGGAGGCCTTCATGGATGCCTACTCCAGGGTGTCACAGCAGACGCTTGTGGAGATGCATGAGCAGACTGCCGCCACCAATGCCTTGCGGCATGCATTGTTGGCGGAACACGGCGCTGCACCTGAACATGCCGTGATGCCGCAGACCGCAAACGCCAGCACGCAAGCGGGTCAGGAGGAAGCCTTCCCCTCCTACACCCGCCAACAGGCCACCAGCTCCCCCACCATGGCAGGAAGTCTTGCTGTTGCCAGTTACACGCCTGCCATGTCTCGGTGCCAACCGGGGACCAAATTGGACGGGTGGGGTTAAAGTATGGGTTGGCAGAGGATCTGGAGGGAAATGTGGCTGCAAGTGATGACATCTTCTGATTATTGTTATTGATATTGTTAATGTTTGTTACTGTTGCTGTTACTGTTTTACTGTTGGGGTGTGGTTTGGGGAGGTTGGGTGGGTGGGTGAGTGGGTGGGTGGTTCGGTTGTTGGGTTGTTTGGTGGGTTGTTGTTGTTATAATATAAATTTTGTTTGTTAAGTAAACATTTTTTATTGCAATTTACAATTGTTGTGCATTTTCTTATAATTACGTAATAACATATTAATGTAAACAATGGCTGGCCAGACCGGGCAAGGATGTAACGTAACTCAATGCAAACGCAACCCTTGTTTTGTGATAACCGTAACTGTAACTGTGACTGTCCACAATGTAAGTTCATGCAAAGGGTTCATTTGTGAGCTGCTCACGCAACAGTTTTGCAGCCGCGTAACTCCTACAGGGTTTTTCCAGTCTTGCGGGTGGGCATGGGGGCATGGGTTCATCGCTAGGTTGATTGTCCTCCCCAAGATGCTCATCAGCCTCCTGCTCCTCTTCGTCTACCTCTTCCGCCTCCAATTCTTCTTGAGATGGACAGGCAGCCCCATCTGGCAAATGTTGTTCTCTCCTTATAGCTAGGTTATGTAACATGCAACACACCACAATAAACTCAGCGACCTGGTCAGGATGGTACTGTAGGCTGCCTCCAGAGTGGTCCAGGCATCTGAAGTGCTGCTTTTGGACTCCAATTGTCTTTTCGACGATGTTGCTGTAGCTATGTGGCTTTCGTTGTAATGCTTCTCAGTAACGGGATTATGCATGGGGGTCATGAGCCAGCTGCCAAGGTTATATCCTTTATCTCCCAGCATCCAACCATGACCTTGTGGCTGACTGTCAAATAGGTCAGAGACAGCACTCTCACGCAGGATGTGTGCATCATGGACGCTGCCTGGAATATTGGCATTAACTACCATGATAATTTGGTTCTGGTCGACAACAAGCTGCACATTCAGTGAGTGAAATCCTTTTCAGTTACGAAACTTCTCTGGGTTCTGTAAAGGTGCTTTCAGGGCGATGTGGGTGCAGTCTATTGCTCCCTGCACCTTGGAAAAGTTTGCTATTCTCGAGATAACCAAAGCCCTCCCAGTCTGTGCCTCCCTGGTTATAGGGAAGCTTTGAAAGTCCATCCTGCGAGCATAAAGGGATTGAGTCACCCGTCGAATGGAGCAGTGTGTGACGCGCTGAGAGATACCACAGATGTCGCCAGCTGAATCCTGAAAGGAGCCTAATGCATAGAAGGATAGTGCCGCAGTAACCTTTACCTCAACGGACAGTGTGGTCCTGATGGTGCTGATCCACATTGATGAGCTGACAAATCTCATCGATGATCTCCTTTCGGAAGCGCAACCTCCGAAGGCACACGTTGTCAGACAAGTTGAGGGAAGATTGCTTTTCCTTGTAAGCTCTTCAGCTGTAAGGTCTCCTCCTACATCCACGCGTTTTATCTGCGACCGCTACGGTTGACCCCATTCACCAAACTCTTCACTTAACTCAAGCTCAGATGCCAGCAGTTGTGCACTTACAAGTAATGGCAGAGAAGATGCACCCCCCATCACTTTAATCAGTATTAATATTGATATTACTTTCACTGTTGATATAAATGCCATTTCTACCACTAAACTGACCTTTCTACTAAAATAAATGCAAATATAATTTCAATAATAAATATAAGTATAAATGTGAGTGCATATATCTGTAAAATACACTTAAGTAACTCACAAATTAGACAGCACTCTTGTTTAAGCAGCCTCCTCCCTTCCTCCGACATTCAAAATGGCGTCCGCAGTGCCCAGTTCTGCGAGGAAAGCCCGGGAAAAGCAACTATTCTCCAGCAATGTTCACTGTGAGCGATTAGACCAGCGATGTGCCGGCGATGTGCCGAAAGTTGCACTAGGCAATGTGCGGGTGATCACCTCAGCGATCAGCTCGGCGATGTGAGCCGAAAGTTGGGGGGTGAATTTTCCGGCGATGTTCCAGCCTAACTTACCACTTTTCAGTCAAAATGGGTGATAGCAGGCCATTTTAGGCGATATATGGGGCGATATTTTACACTTTTGTGCAGATCGCCCAAAAAATGTTGTTCTTTCCGGCGTGGGCAGAAAAAATGGCTTTGCAGATCACCAGTTTCTCGCCCATTCTTAAAGCACCTAGTCTCCATTTTTGAAATTGGGCGTTACCGCGAGCGATATGAAAAGGGCTGCAGCGTTGTATCTCTCCGACCTTCTGCCATAAAGTGTCACCGTCCTTACCAACCGCGTGGCAAAGCTCGATTCCCGATTTCCTGGAGTGTATAAGGGATGGTTTTCGAGACCAATATGTCAAGGAACCAAATAGAGAGCTGGCCATCCTAAACTGGGTGTTGTGTAACGAGAGAGGATTAATTAGCAATCTTGTTGTGCGAGGCCCCTTGGGGAAGAGTGACCATAATATGGTAGAATTCCTCATTGAGATGGAGAGTGACACAGTTAATTCAGAGACTGGGGTCCTGAACTTAAGGAAAGGTAACTTCAATGGTATGAGACGTGAAGAGGCTAGGATAGACTGGGGAATGATACTTAAAGGGTTGACGGTGGATAGCAATGGCAGACATTTAAAGATCACATGGATGAACTTCAACAATTGTACATCCCTGACTGGCGTAAAAATAAAACAGGGAAGGTGCCTCACCGTGGCTAACAAGGGAAATTAGGGAGAGTGTTAAATCCAAGGAAGAGGCATAAAATTGGCCAGAAAAAGCAGCAAACCTGAGGACTGGGAGAATTTTATAATTCAGCAGAGGAGGATAAAGATTTTAATTAGAAGGGGGAAAATAGAGTATGAGAGTAAGCTTGCAGGGAACATAAAAACTGATGCCAAAGCTTCTATAGATATGTGAAGAGAAAAAGATTAGTGAAGACAAAAGTAGGTTCCTTGCAGTCAGAATCAGATGAATTTATAATGGGGAACAAAGAAATGGCAGACCAATTGAACAAATACTTTGGTTCTGTCTTCATGAAGGAAGACACAAATAACCTTCCGAAAATACTAGGGGATCGAGGGTCGAGCGAGGAGGAACTGAAGGAAATCCTTATTAGTCAGGAAATTGTGTTAGGGAAATTGATGGGATTGAAGGTCGATAAATCCCCAGGGCCTGATAATCTGCATCCCAGAGTACTTAAGAAAGCGGCCGATAAATAGTGGATGCATTGGTGATCATTTTCCAACATTCGAAAGACTCTGGATCAGTTCCTATGGATTGGAGGGTAGCTAATGTAACACCACTTTTTAAAAAAGAGGGAGAGAGAAAACAGGGAATTATGGACCGCTTAGCCGGTTAGTGGGGAAAATGTTGGAATCAATTATTAAAGATGAAATAGCAGCGCATTTGGAAAGCAGTGACAGGATCGGTTCAAGTCAGCATGGATTTATGAAAGAGAAATCATGTTGACAAATCTTCTAGAATTTTTTGAGGATGTAACTAATCGAGTGGACAAGGGAGAACCAGTGGATGCGGTGTATTTGGACTTCCAAAAGGCTTTTGACAAGGTCCCACACAAGAGATTAGTGTGCAAAATTAAAAAACATGGTATTGGGGGTAAGGTATTGACATGGATAGAGAACTAGTTGGCAGACAGTAAGCAAGGAGTAGGAATAAACGGGTCCTTTTCAGAAAGGCAGGCAGTGACTAGTGGGTTCAGTGCAAGGTTCAATTCTGGGACCCCAGATATTTACAATATTCATTAATGATTTAGACAAAGGAATTGAATGTGATATCTCCAAATTTGCAAATGACACTAAGCTGGGTGGCAGTGTGAGCTGTGAGGAGGATGCTAAGAGGCTGCAGGATGATTTGGACAGGTTAGGTAAGTGGGCAAATGCATGGCAGATGCAGTATAATGTGGATAAATGAGGTTATCCACTTTGGTGGCAAAAACCGGAAGGCAGAATGTTATCTGAATGGTGACAGATTAGGAAAAGGAGAGGTACAACAAGACCTCGGAGTCATGGTACACCCATAAAATGGGGAAGGTGGCTCAACTGTGGCTAACAAGGAAAATTAAGGATAGTGTTAAATCCAATGAAGAGGCGTATAAATTGGCCAGAAAAAGCAACAAACCTGAGGACTGGGAGAAATTTAGAATTCAGCAGAGGAGGACAAAGGGTTTAATTAAGAGGGGGAAAATAGAGTATGAGAGGAAGCTTGCCGGGAACATAAAAACTGACTGCAAAAGCTTCTATAAATATGTGAAGAGAAAAAGATTAGTGAAGACAAAAGTAGGTCTCTTGCAGTCAGATTCAGGTGAATTTATAATGGGGAACAAAGAAATGGCAGACCAATTGAACAAATACTTTGGTTCTGTCTTCACGAAGGAAGACACAAATAACCTTCCGGAAATGCTAGGGGACCGAGGGTCTATTGAGAAGGAGGAACTGAAGGATATCCTTATTCGGCGGGAAATTGTGTTCGGGAAATTGATGAAATTGAAGGCCGATAAATCCCCGGGGCCTGATAGTCAGGCATCCTAGAGTACTTAGGAAAGTGGCCCGAGAAATAGTGGATGCATTGGTGATCATTTTCCAACATTCTATCGACTCTGGATCAGTTCCTATGGACTAGAGGGTAGCTAATGTAACACCACTTTTTAAAAAGGGAGGGAGAGAGAAAGCAGCTAATTATAGGTCGGTTAGTCTGACATCAGTAGTGGGGAAAATGTTGGGATCAATTATTAAGGATGAAACAGCAGCGCATTTGGAAAGCGCTGACAGGATCGGTCAAAGTCAGCATGGATTTGTGAAAGGGAAATCATGCTTGACAAATCTTCTGGAATTTTTTGAGGATGTAACTAGTAGAGTGGACAAGGGAGAACCAGTGGATGTGATGTATCTGAACTTTCAAAAGGCTTTTGACAAGGTCCCACACAAGAGAATGGTGTGCAAAATCAAAGCACGTGGTATTGGGGGTAATATACTGACGTGGATAGAGAACTGGTTGGTAGACAGGAAGCAGAAAGTCAGGATAAATGGGTCCTTTTCAGAATGGCAGGCAATGACTAGTGGAGTGCCACAGGGCTCAGTGCTGGGACCCCAGCTCTTTACAATATACATTAATGATTTGGATGAAGGAATTGAGTGTAATATCTCCAAGTTTGCAGATGACACTAAACTGGGTGGCGGTGTGAGCTGTGAGGGGGACGCTAGGAGGCTGCAGGGGGACTTGGACCGGTTAGGTGAGTGGGAAAATGCATGGCAGATGCAGTATAATGTGGATAAATGTGAGGTTATCCACTTTGGGTCAAAAACACGAAGACAGAATATTATCTGAATAGCCGCAGATTAGGAAAAGGGGAGGTGCAACAAGACTTGGGTGTAATGGATCATCAGTCATTGAAAGTTGGCATACAGGTACAGCAAGCAGAAGAAAGCAAATGTTGGCCTTCATAGCTAGGGGATTTGAGTATAGGAGCAGGAATGTCTTACTGCAGTTGTATAAGGCCTTGGTGAGGCCTCACCTGGAATATTGTATTCAGTTTTGGTCTCCTAATCTGAGGAAGGACGTTCTTGCTATTGACGGAGTGCAGCAAAGATTCACCAGACTGATTCCAGGGATGGCTGGACTGACATATGAGGAGAGACTGGATCAACTGGGCCTTTATACATTGGAGTTCAGAAGGATGAGGGGGGATCTCATAGAAACATAAGATTTTGACGGGACGTGACAGGTTAGATGCGGGTAGAATGTTCCCGGTGTTGGGGAAGTCCAGAACCAGGGGACACAGTCTTAGGATAAGGGGTAGGCCATTTAGGACTGAGATGAGGAGAAATTTTTTCACTCAGAGAGTTGTTAACCTGTGGAATTCCCTGCCGCAGAGAGTTGTTGATGCCAGTTCATTGGATATATTCAAGAGGGAGTTAGATATGTCCCTTACAGCTAAGGTGATCAAGGGGTATGGAGAGAAAGCAGGAAAAGGGTACTGAGGGAATGATCAGCCATGATCTTATTGAATGGTGGTGCAGGCTCGAAGGGCCGAATGGCCTGCTCCTGCACCTATTTTCTATGTTTCTATGGGCCCAAGTTTCGGCCTCAGTTGCTCCTGATTTTTTGGAGCAACTGGTGTAGAACGGAGTATCTTAGAAATTCAAATTCTCGGCATTTAGTTTGCTTCAGTTCTAGTCAGTTAGAACAGTTTCACTTTGGAACAGAATTTTTTTTTCAAAAGGGGGCGTGTCCGGCCACTTATGCCTGTTTTCAAAGTTTCGGCAGTGAAAACTTACTCCAAACTAACTTAGAATGGAGTAAGTGAAGATTTTTGTCGGCTCGAAAAAACCTTGTCTACACTTTAGAAAATCAGGCGCAGGTTACAAATCAGGCGCAGGGAATGGGCGGGGGGGGGGGATTTAAAGGGAAGTTTACAAACATTAAACATTTCAGTTTTACAAATAAAGAGCCATCATCAATAATAAATGATAAAAACATCAATTAATCAACCAATAAATCAATCAAATAAAATTAATAAGATATAATTTTTTTTGAAAAAAATCAATAAATAAAACATTTTCTACTTACTGACTGCAGCACCGGGAGCCCTCCAACAACGTGCTGGGATGCCCCCCCCCCTCCCCCCCAGTGTGTCTCTGTCAGTGTCTCTATCTCTCTGTCTGTCTGTCTGTGTGTGTCTCTCACTCTCTGTCTGTCAGTGTCTGTGTTTCTGACAGCGAGGGGAGGGGGAGGAGTGGGGTAGAGGGAGAGAGGGGGGGCAGGGGGAGGGGAGGGAGGGAGGGAAGGGGAGAAGGGGGAGGGGGAGAGAAGGGGGGGAGGAGAAGGGGAAGGGGGGAAGGAGAAGGGGAAGGGGGGAAGGAGAAGGGGAGGGGGGGGGAGGAGGAGAAGGGGAAAGGGGAGGAGGAGAAGGGGAAGGGGGGAGGAGAAGAGGAAGGGGGGGAGGAGGAGAAGGGGAAGGGGGGGAGGAGGAGAAGGGGAACGGGGGAGGAGGAGAAGGGGAAGGGGGGGAGAAGGGGAAGGGGGGAGGAGAATGGAGGAAGTAAAGGGGAAGGGGGGAGGAGAAGGGGAAGGGAGGGAGAGAGGGAGAAGGGGAAGGGGGGAGAGGAGAAGGGGAAAGTGGGGGGAGAGGAGAAGGGGAAAGGGGGGGAGGAGAAGGGGAAAGGGGGGGAGAGGAGAAGAGGAAAGGGGGGGAGAGGAGAAGGGGAAAAGGGGAGAGAGGGAGAAGGGGAAGGAGAAGGGGAAAGAGAAGGAGGGGAGAAGGGGAAAGGAGAGGGGAGGAGGAGAGGGGAGGGGGGGAGGAGAGGGGGTGGGGAAAGGAGGGGGGGTAGGAGAAGGGGGGGGAAGGAGAAGGGTGGGGGAGGCTGAACGGGCCGGGCCCGGCCGGACCCAAGACTTCGGGCAGGGCCCGTCCCCAGCACCAGATTTACAGGTAGGTGGCGTTGGGTCAGGTCGGGTCCGGGGTCCGGGGTCGGGTCGGGTCGGGGGGAGCGCGGGTCGGGGTTGGGAGCGCGGGTTGGGGGGGAGGGTGGGGCGGCAGAGGGAGGCAGGGTCAGGTCGGTTCGTGTCGGGGCGGGGGGAGGGAGGTCAGGTTGGGTCGGATCCGGTCCGGGTGGTTGCGGGGGGGGTTGGGAGCGCGGGTCGGGTCGGGGGGGGGGGTGGTGGGAGGGAGGCCGGTTTGGTTCGGGCCGGGCCGGGGGGGGGAGGGAGGGAGGGAGAGGGAGGTCAGGTCGGGTGGGGGGGGGGGGAAGCGCGGGTTGGGTCCAGTCCGGGGGGTCAGGTTCGGTCCGGGGTTGGGGGGGATCGGTGTCGGGGTCGGGTCCGGTCCGGGGGCGGGGGGGGGCGGGGGAGCGGGAGTCGAGTCGGGTCGGGAGGAAGCAGGAGCTGGGCGTGGGAGGCAGCCTTATGCACGCAGCCCCAGTGAGGTCATTCGGCCAGGGCTAGGGGCTGCGTGATTCGGGCCCCTCCCACACAGTTTTGGGCACCTGCACATGCGCGCCCACTGTAGCGCGCATGTGCAGAGGTCCCGGCACTGTTTTCAGCGCAGGGACCTGGCTCCACCCCCTACAGCTCATGCTACGCCACGTCAGACACAAGAGGACCAGCAGGGAGCCGGAGAATCTGTAAGTTTTTTTTAGGAGCACTTTGTGGCGCGAAAAACGGGCGTCCAGGTTGGGGCAGGCACGGCCCGAAACTTGGGCCCTATGTTTCTATGTTACATCAGTCATTGAAAGCTGGAATGCAGGTACAGCAGGCGGTGAAGAAGGCAAATGGTACGTTGTCCTTCATAGCTCGGGGATTTGAGTATAGGAGCAGGGAGGTCTTACTGCAGTTGTACAGGGCCTTGGTGAGGCCACACCTTGAATATTTTGTACAGTTTTGATTCCTAATCTGAGGAAGGACATTCTTGCTATTGAGGGAGTGTAGCGAAGATTCACCAGACTGATTCCCGGGATGGCAGGACTGACAAAAGAAGAAAGACTGGATCGACTAGGCATTTATTCACTGGAACTTAGAAGAATGAGAGTGGCTTTCATAAAAACATATAAAATTCTGATAGGATTGGACAGGTTAGATGCAGGAAGAATGTTCCCGATGTTGGGGAAGTCCAGAACCAGGGGTCACTGTCTAAGGATAAGGGATAAGCCATTTAGAACCGAGATAAAGAGAAACTTCTTCACTCAGAGAATTGTGAACCTGTGGAATTCTCTACCACAGAACGTTGTTGAGGCCAGTTCGTTAGATATATTCAAAAGGGAGTTAAGTGTGGTCCTTATGGCTAAAGGTATCAAGGGGTATGGAGAGAAAGCAGGAATGGGGTACTGAAGTTGCATGATCAGCCATGATCATATTGAATCGTGGTGCAAGGCCGAATAGCCTACTGTACCTATTTTCTATGTGTCTATGTTTCTATGATTCAGGAGGTCAAGGGTCATCATGACATGTGCAGAAGAGGAGACAGAGTGAGAGGGAGCTGAGAGGGAATGAAGGCATGTGTGGGTGTGGTGTGTCTGGTTTGGGAGAGTTTAGAGCTTTAGAGCAATTAGGGAAACAAAAATTAGCTGTTACCAGCCACATATTTGCCCAAATTTGGCCTATAATGGAGGGAGAGGAGGAGGCGACACAGCACGACACAGCAGGAGACTGATGCTGGCGAGAGCAGTGAGCTGGGAGAGGAGCACATTGGAAGGCGCAAAAAAGCGAGGAGGTTCTCGGACGAGGCAAATGCCTCCCTCCTGCAGGAGGTCGAGTTGCGCTGGGTGGTTTGGCACAGGGAGGGCGTGGGAAGCCCACCGCAAAGGCTTACCAGAAGATATGGACCGAGATAGCAGAGATGGTCTCGTCAGCGACAAACGAGGTGCGTGAGGGCAACCAATGCCTCAAACGATGGAATGACCTTGTGGGATCCGCAAGTATTACATTTATTTACATGTACTTATGTATTTATATAATTTGATCTGTAATAGCCATGAGTGACTATCAGCAGATGTGAGGTCTTTCATTTTTACCGGGAATGTTGTCGTCAAAGCCTGCAGTCACGGTGTACCTCTTTAGGTCAAGAATGATAATTATCATAATAATCATGATTACATCTGTCAGTTATGTGTTGTATCAGTCTCTGTGACAGTACCTAGCAATGATATCACGCAATGATCTCATGCCATGTCTTTCTGTCACCTTTTACAAAAGAAGCTATCGACGATGAGGTCCGTACAGAGGCGAACGGGTGGGGGGCCACCAGTCCCCAGCAACATCACTGAGATGGAGGAGCGGGTGCTCGCACTCGAGGGGAAGCACCCCCAGACAGTCACGGACACATCTGCAGACACTGAAGTGAAGCCACATGAGCAAGGTTGACACCATTGCATGATGTAAAGTCAATAGATGTCACACCCACTCATATCTGAACAATCATATATGATAGATGATTTAGAAAATTGTCCTAGAAATAATGCTGGCCTAATGAAAATCATTGCAATGCAAATGTGTTGATGGTCATGAAATGTGATGTCTGTGATGATTTTGAAAGCGGTGGTGCTTTTGTCATGCATATGCTGTGTGTAGCACTGGAATCACTTGTAACCCTAGCTTCTCCTCTAATAACCTCATTCGTGTTTTGCAGCTCAGCCGGCAGAGCGGCCCCAGGTAAGACCACAGAGGCCAGAAGGTGGAGGCGCGGGGCCGGACTCGCCGGACGATCCTACATCTCATGCTGAGGAGCTCCAATTCTTGTGCATCAATCCGCTGGGTCTGTTCTCTACGGATGAGAGCGCAGTCTTCGAGGAATCTGCATCGCCACGTTCCAGAAGCCATTCCACCCCATAGGCCATCTAGTGCTCCTCTGGTCATTCCCGCCTCTACTCTGGAGGTACCAGGCCCAAGCACCTCGCCATAAGGCACCCCATTTGTTCCCAGGACGGCGCCGACCCCACAGAGGTTACGTGGACACAGCAGGTCTGGTCCACGAGTGCCACATGAGAGCGGAGAGGTGGTACAGTTGTCCAGGAGGACAGTAGACATTGGTGACCAGATCATCGAAGTGTTCAGGGGCATATCCCGACAGTTGGCCACCATGACCGAGTACATTCCGCAGGTGGTGGAGGCCCTGGAAGCGATAGCCAGGAACACTGCTGGCACAGGTCTCCTAGTGGTCCCACAGTGCGGCACTCCTCCCCTAGGTTCTGCACCACCACTGCAAACGACAGATGAGAGGTAGGACCAAGAACCTGCTTCTGCATCAGAGAATGTTGCCCCCTCGGCACCCCCCCCTGCTCCCATATCCGTGCAACCACTGCCTCTGCCTTCAGCCCCCCCCAATGAGGCAACGCCTGAGGAGCTCCTCGGCCAGGCACCATGGAACAAGGAGGGGAAGGGGTAGAGGTGGGGGAGAAGAAGGGGAGGGGGGAAGAAGTGAGGTGCATGTCCGCAGGTGGGATTGGTGTGGTCTATCTCCATCTGGGTGTATGCAATTTTTTGTAATGTATGGTGGGGAGGGGACCACCCTCCTGCTTTGCATTTGTATTCTGTGTTGCTGGACATGTTGAACATTTGATTGATGTCAATGGTGGAAAAAGTGGGGTGTGGGTAGGGGTTGGGTGCTTTTGCCTGTGATACTTATGATTTCAGACCAATGTTGGTATAAAAATTATTTATTGAACATAACCTTGTTGTGCATTGTCGTACATAGCTGGACCGTTACACATTGGTCCCTTAACATGAAAGGGTTATATAAAACTTAACTTCAATCAATGTAAACTTTAACTGGCACCAAGGTGATGGGCACCATTGATGTCTGAGCTGCACACACACAGCAATGTGTCAGCATTGTCACTCACAGCAACATTCTTTCTGACAAATCGTTGAGATATCAGCTCCTCACGTAAGAGTCTTACAACTATGTAGCCACCACAGGCCCTTTCCTGCGGTCTGGAGAGGGTCGTGGGCATGGTTGCATAGCCAGCCTAATTGTCAGGCCCTACATCAGCGTCCAGCCCCTCATCCTCCTCTTCCTCTATCTCCTGAGGTGGAGCATCAGTCCCTTCTTGTGATTCTTGGCCCCTCCTGATAGCCAGGTTGTGTAGCATGGAGCACACAACCACCAATTTACCTACTTGCTCATCGTTGAATTGTAATTCCCCTCCTGAGTGATCCAGACATCTGAAGCGCTGCTTAAGCACAGTTTTTGTTTTCTGAATGACATTGCGTGTATCTCTGTGGCTCTGGTTGTATCGCTTCTTAGCCTCGATGTCGGTGTCATGCAGTAGGGTCATCAGCCAGGTGGCTAGGCCATACCGGTTATCACCAAGCATCAAATTTTGTCCTTGTGGCTGACTCTTAAAGATGTTAGAGACAGTGCTCTCATGCAGGATGTGAGCCTCATCGAAGGTGCCCAGACATTTGGCATTCACTGCCATTATGATCTGGTTGTGGTCGACAACTAGTTGGACCTTCAGGGAGTGAAATCCTTTTCTGTAACGAAAAAGCTCTGGGTTCTGAGAAGGTGTCCGCATGGCGATATGAGTGCACTGTATAGCTCCCTGCGCTCTGGGGAACTTAGCAATGCGGCAGAATGCTCCAGCCCTGTCAGTCTGAGCTTCCGTGGTCATGGGGAAGCTGATAAAGTCCATCCTTCACGTGTACAGGGCCTCCATGACCTGTCTAATGCAGCGATGGGTGGCATGGTCAGAGAGGGCAAATTTTGACCGCGGAGGTCCGAAAGGAACTGGACGCGTAGAAAGACAGTGCCGCGGTGACCTTGACCTCAACCGACACTGATGTCCTGATGGCAGGCTGCATATATGGCCTGATGAGCTCACATATTTCATTGATCACCACCCTGTGGAAGCGTAGTCTCCGAAGGCAGGTGTGGTCGGACACATTGAGGTAAGACCTCTTTTCCCTGTACATGCGGGGTGTGTATGGTCTGGCCCTCCTCCTCATTCTTCCACATCTTAAACTGGGGCAATAATGATGTGCATCACACATTGAGCCATCTGCACTCTGCAACATCTGTGTATTAATCGATGCAGGCTGAGAAATGGCTGGCCCCATTGTAATGAAAGTATAATAGTGATTGATCAGAAGCAATAATTTCCTCACTAAAATACACCTACAGTAAACCCCCAATAGTCCAGAGTCTGAAAATATGTCTGTTGAGATGGTCACTTCACCTGAGAAGAATTCCAGGGTCAATCCAAACTCTCCCGAAGTTGAAGCAACCTTTTGAATGAAACGACCTGCAAATTTTAAAATGGAACCCACACCGCTGGCGTTAGTTCAGAACTGTTCCCACTTTTTCTGGCCGTTTTTTTGGGCGAGCGATATTGTGAGCGATATGTGTGCGAGGTGGCGAAAGTGACAGTGGGCGAGCTCCTGGGCGTTAGTTTCAGCAAATGTGATCTTTATGACAAAAAAAAAGGCAGCCGGTATTATTGAACCTCGGTGTTAATTCCGTGCGGAAACGAATGCTGGCCGATACTATGGGTGTTGATTTCGCCCATTCTGATGATTCCGCCCCCAAAAAGTGAGCGGGCGGTATTATTTTTTCCCGGCGTTAAGCACATGGGGAAAGTAACGCTCACCGATAAGTTTCTGAAAAATACCCGTCAGTTTCCATTTTGTGGCTAAATGGGTGTTAGATGTCATTTCAGCGGTAAAATGGACGCTAAGTGGGTGATCAGCATGCAAAAAACGTGGAAAATCTAGCCCATGGGCACTAGGCCAGCGATGTGAAGTGGAAAATCTAGCCCTCTTTCTTTAGGTTTTAAGAAAATACAGAAGCAGGGAAAAGGGGAGGGGAGGAAAGAACAAAAGGGAAGGTCGGTAATAGGCTGGAAAGCAGGAGAGATTAAATGACAAAAGGGATGATGATGCAAGGTGAAACGTGGTGGTAAAGGGGCAACTAAAGAAACAAAAGATGGGTCTCGAGGAGGTGTAAATGGAAATAGCAGAATCATCAGCAAGAGCTGCCATCCAAAAAAATGGGGGCAGAGGTTATGATTTGAAATTGTTAAGCTCAATGATGCCGAAATTGGTGGACAACCGCCGCATATCTCCCGCAGACTGCCGACACACCGCCCAAAATCGCAAAATTGTTCAAAAATTGTTCAAAAAATACCTACATTGCGCCTACATACCACTCATGGGAAATTCATCAGCGACATACTGCCGGGTGGTATGCGTTATGTTTCAAATAAAGCAATGTGACTGAGTACTGTAGACTTGAGTTAGTGTGACCTTAGTCTCTTTATTCTGACTCCAGAGTGCTGGCACAGCATAGGAGGCCTGCTTATATGCAGTGCTCCCAAGGGATACTGGGATTCCTTGGGACTCCAACAGATGCGCCCTCTGGTGGCGGTAGAATGCTGGTTACAAGGTGTTGCATCCATAACATCACTCCCCCCCAAAGTCAATAGTACACTTATTTACAGGGTGAGACGATCTGGGGCTTTCCGCTCCCTAGTCGATCGTCTCGGTACAAACACCGGTGCAGGTGAGTTGGTTGGTCCTTCACTGGGCTGCTGTGCAGCTGGCCTTGCTGGGCTGCTGGGGATGATGAGTTCAGCTTCGTGGTCAACCATGATGTCAGTTGCCACTTGTATCAGAGGGTCGAAGTTGGTGGTGTCCTCTTCGTGGCTGTCCGCAAGTTAGTCCATTTGCAAGTTTGACCTCAAACACCCGACGTCCTTCTTTGGCTATGACAGTGCCAGCAAGCCATTTGGGACCATGTCCATAGTTGAGTACAAATACAGGGTTACTGACTTCAATATCGCGTGACAAGTTTGTGTGATCATGGTACATGCTTTGTTGATGCCACCTGCCCTCAACATGATCATAGAGATCAGGGTGGACTAGAGAGAGCCTTGTTTTGAGTGCCCTTTTCATGAGCAGTTCGGCAGGGGGAACCCCGGTGAGCAAGTGGGGTCTTGTGCGATAGCTGAGCAGGACTCAGGACAGATGGATCTGCAGGGAGCCTTCCGACACGTGTTTCAAGCTTTGCTTGATGGTTTGGACTGCCCGATCTGCCTGGCTGTTAGATGCGGGCTTGAATGTTGCAGATGTGACGTGCTTGATCCCATTGCAGGCCATGAATTCTTTGAATTCAGCACTGATGAAGCACAGCCCATTGTCGCTGACAAGGACATCAGGCCGGCCATGCATGGCAAACATGGCTCGTAGACTTTCGATGGTGGCAGTGGATGTGCTTACAGACATTATTACACACTCAATCCACTTTGAATAAGCATCCACAACAACCAAAAATATGTTGCCTAGAAATGGGCCAGCGAAGTCAACGTGGATCCTAGACACGGTTTGGAGGGCCATGACCACAAACTTAGCGGCGCCTCCCTGGGTGCATAGCTCAGTTAAGACCAAGTGTTGCATCGGTGCATGCAAGGCACCAAATCTGAGTCGAAACCGGACCACTACACATGGGATCTGGCTATATCTTTACTATACCTGGGTGGGTACTGTGTAGGACACGTATGAATGTTTTTCTGCCTTTCTTAGGAAAACCACGCGATTACCCCACAAAAGTGAGTCCGCCTGTATGGACATTTCGTCTTTGCACCTCTGGAATGGCTTGATCTCTTCAAGCACCTCTGCTGGGATGCTGGACCAGCTCCCATGGAGGACACAGTTTTTTATAAGGGACAGTAAAGGATCCTGGCTGGTCCAGGTCCTGATCTGGCGGGACGTAACGGGTGACTTTTTGTTTTCAAATGCATCCATCACCAAGAGCAAGTCTGCAGGTGTCATGTATCTCACATTTCTGTATATAACTGTATCTTACCATGCTATACATGACTGTAACTGGATATGACCTGTAACAATAAGCATACCTTACCACCAGGGGTGCACTGGCAGGAGACACTCCATACCTGTCCCACTGAGGTATATAAAGGGAGGTCTCAGGCAAGTGCAGCACTGGAGAGCTGGAATTAAAGGTGCAGGTCCTGAGTGACCTTGACTTCAGCATGTGACTCGTGTCAGTCAGTACATTAGAGTCAGGACTTAAGCAGGCTGTGCCATTTCCACCCCGGTGGCGGGCAATGGTAGCCAACTTAGAGCATAAGCGCAGTTCTCTGTGACTGGTCTGTGGCGAATTACATAGTTATATGCAGACAGCGTGAGCGCCCATCTTCGGATGCGAGGTGAGGCATTGGTATTAATACCTTTGCTCTCTGAGAATAGTGATATGAGCAGTTTATGGTCAGTTTCTAACTCGAACTTAGGCTTAAAAAGATACTGGTGCATTTTTTTCACCCC
The DNA here is from genome assembly GCF_044704955.1 of Pristiophorus japonicus. Classification (NCBI taxonomy): domain Eukaryota; kingdom Metazoa; phylum Chordata; class Chondrichthyes; family Pristiophoridae; genus Pristiophorus; species Pristiophorus japonicus. The sequence goes on from NC_091979.1 coordinate 281,166,077, forward strand.
GTAAATGCATGCCAGAGCTTCTTTTTCAATCATGCTGTAGGCTCTTTTGGCCTTGGACAAACTCCTGGACACATAAGCGACCGGTTGCAATGTTCCCGATTCGTTTGCTTGTTGTAACACACACCCGACTCTGTACGAAGATGCATCGCAAGCTAGCACTAAATGTTGACATGGGTAATACAGAACAAGCAGTTTGTTGGAACATAACAGATTTCTGGCTTTCTCAAAAGCAGTCTCTTGTGATTTCCCCCATACCCAGTCATCTCCCTTGCGTAGTAACATGTGTAGAGGTTCTAGCAAGGTGCTTAACCCGGGTAGGAAATTACCAATGTATTGAGGAGTCCCAGGAATGACCGCAGCTCCGTCACGTTCTGTGGTCTCGGCGCATTCTTGATGGCCTCCATCTTGGCGTCGGTGGGTCTGATGCCGTCTGCCGCGATTCTTCTCCCTAAGAACTCAATCTCTGGCGCCAGGAAAACACACTTCGACGCTTCAACCTGAGCCCGACCTGATCTAGCCTCTTCCAGATTCTGCAAGTGTTCGATGGTGTCCCAACCTGTCATCATGATGTCGTCCTGGAAAACCACGGTGCGCGGAACCGACTTTAGCAGACTCTCCATGTTCCTTTGAAAAATAGCCGCGGCTGATCGACTCCCAAACGGGCATCTATTGTAGATGAACAGACCTTTGTGCGTGTTGATGCAGGTAAGGCCTTTCGAAGATTCTGCCAGCTCCTGCGTCATGTAGGCCGAGGTCAGGTCCAACTTGGTGAACGTCTTCCCTCCTGTCAGCGTCGCAAATCGGTCGTCTGCCTTGGGTAGCGGGTACTGGTCCTGCAACAAAAAACGGTAATCGTTATTTTAGAGTCCCCACAAATTCTGATCGTGCCATCGCCCTTGAGAACCAGAACAATCGGACTGGCCCACTCGTTGAACTCAACCGGCGCGATGATGCCCTCTCGATGCAGCCTGTCCAGCTCGATCTCCACTTTCTCTCGTATCATGTATGGCATCGCACATGCCTTGTGGTGGATGGGCCGTGTACCGGGAACCAAGTGAATCTGCACCTTCGCCCCAGATAATTCTCCGATGCCTGGCTCAAACAACGACGGGAACTTGCTCAAAACCTGGGCACATGAGGCATCGTCAACGGACGAAAGTGCTCGGATGTCGTCCCAGTTCCAGTGGATTTTTCCCAGCCAGCTTCTGCCGAACAGTGTGGGGCCATCTCCTGGTACAATCCACAGTGGCAGTTCATGCACCGCTCCATCATAGGAGACTTTTACTGCTGCACTGCCAATTACAGGGATCAGCTCTTTCATGTAAGTTTTCAGCTTGGTATGAATAGGGCTCAGCTTGGGCCTTTGTGTCTTGTTGCACCATAGCCTCTCGAAGCCTTTTTGCTCAGGATAGACTGACTCGCACTCATATCCAATTCCAAGGATACTGGAATTCTGTTCAGTTCAACTTTTAACATGATCGGTGGACATTTCGTGGTGAAGGTGTGTACCCCATACACTTCTGCTTCCTCGGTTCGAGTCTCTAGTTCAGTTTGATCCACCATGGATCGGTCTTTCTCTGCAACGTGGTGATTTGCAGGGTTTGCAACTCGTCTGCACATTCACTGGAAGTGTCCCATTGTTCCACAGCCTTTGCATGCATAGTGTTTGAAGCGGCATTGATGGGCTCGATGATCACCTCCGCAGCACCAACAAGGTTTAACTGCCTCGCATTCACACTTGATGGCGGACTCTGAGTTATTTGAGGTCGTGCAGCTGCAGGCGTGTACATTCTGCCATGTATATTCCTGCCTGAAAAGGACGTTACTTTGTGTACAGTACTTGCCGAAACATCTTTATGCTGCGACATTTGTTTGGTGTTATCGCTGGTGGGCATAAATGCTGGGCTATCGTTATGGCTTTGCTCAGGTTCGATGTTCCAACAGTCAATAGTTTGCGAAGGATGACCTCATGGTCAATGCCAAGCACAAAAAAGTCTCTTAGCGTTTGCTCCAGGAATCCATTGAATTCGCAATGCCCTGCAAGGCGCCTTAGTTCGGCGACGCAGCTCACCACTTCCTGGCCTTCAGACCGTTGACATGTATAAAATCGATACCTTGCCAGCAGAATGCTCTCCTTCGGATTTTAGTGCTCCCAGACCAGTGTACACAGTTCTTCATATGATTTGGTTGTTGGTTTCACCGGAGCAAGAAGATTCTTCATGAGGCCATAGGTTGTTGCCCCGCAGATGGTGAGGAGAATCGCTCTTCGTCTGGCAGCGTTCTCATTCCCTTCCAGCTCATTGGCCACGAAGTATTGGTCGAGTCGCTCCGCGAAGGCTTCCCAATCGTCATCTTCTGAGAATTTCTCCAGGATACCAACAGCTCTCTGCATTTTCGCGTGATGGTTCGTTATCTATTATTCATCACCAGTTGTTATGTCTCAAATAAAGCAATGTGACTGAGTACTGTAGACTTGAGTAAGTGTGACCTTAGTCTCTTTATTCTGACTCCAGAGTGCCCCCACAGCATGGGAGGCCTGCTTATATGCAGTGCTCCCAAGGGATGCTGGGATCCCATGGGACTCCAACAGCTGCGCCCTCTGGTGGCGGTAGAATGCTGGTTACAGGGTGTTGCAAAGATAACAGTATGCATACCGTCTGCCCACACGCAGCACCCTACAGACCACTCAAAAGTCCAACATTGGTAGCATACCGCCGACATACTACCGGAGCTGCACATTGTCTGATAGAAGGTGCTTTTATGCCGAAGGTATGTCGGTGGTATGTAAACTACAATGTTCCTCCCCCTGCCAGTGATCTATTCTTCCCCCCAGAAATCTATTTCTCTCCCCCCCAACCCAGAGATATAGTCCTCCCCCCAGCAATCTAATTTTTCCCCCCCTCAAAGATCTAATCTCCCCAAAGAGCTTTAATACCCCCCCCAAGAGCGATCTAACCTCACCCACCGCGGAGATCTAATCCCCCTAGAGATCAAATCCCCCCCAGAGAGATCTAATCCCTCCCAGAGAGATCTAGTCCTACCCCCCAAGAGATCTGATCCCCCCCCCAGAGATCTATTCTGCAGCCCCCCCCCCCCCCCCCAGAAAAACGCAAAAATAAATAAATAAATAAATAACAATATAAGTATAAATAAGTCAAAAACACTGCACAAAATAATTAAAATTTACACTTACCTGTGATCCGACATCGGCAGTCTCTGGCCTTCGGACTGCTCTCCTTGAGGGGGTGGGGGAGAACGAAGGTCGATCGAAGAGCGAGTGTACGCAGAACTCAGGACTCAAAGAGTCCAGAGTCCCAGACAACTTACCCTGCACCGCCGGAGCAGAACGTCCATCGCACTCCGCTGACGCACTGCTCAGGACTATCCGGACCAATTTTGCCAGCACTCCGCCCCAGCGGTACCAGGCGGTGAAGATTGACCGACCACCACGAGTCCGCCGAGAATTGGGTGGTCCACCAAAGTCAGGCCCAGTGTTGAGTCTGGAAGGCTGTCAGGTGCCTAAGAGAAAGATGAGGTGCTGTTTCTCGAGCTTACGTTGAGCTTCATTGCAGCAGTGTAGGAGGCCGAGGTCAGAGTAGGAGGGGGCAGAGAATTAAAATGGCAGGCGACATTTTCCAATCACTTTGCAAATGGCCATATCTGGAATTCGTGGGCATGGCGCCCAGTGGGTAATGGGAAAATTTACCCTTGAATCTCCATTGTAACTCATTCTATCCGAGAAATGCCAGCTGTTATTATTAGTGGATGACAGTTCAACAAGTTGCTGTGACCTTCCAGCCACCAGTGGTTTAGCAGAAGCGTTAACCCTCTTTCCTGCATCCACCTCCCTCCCCCTCTCTCCTTCCCTGTCACATCCTCATTAACGCTATCCTATTTCCCCATTAGTGAAAGTGTTTCCTTTTTGTACCTGTGCACTAGCTTTTAATGATCCGTGTACCAGGACACCCAAATACCTTTGCTCCCCCAAAGTTTCTAGTCTCTCATTGTTAAGAAAATATTCCGATTTGTCTTTCTTGGATCCAAAGAGGATGACCTCGCGTTAAACTCCTGCCACCCTTTTGCCCACTCTCTTAATCCGTCTATGTCCCTTTGTAACAATCTGCTCACATCCTCCTAACTTGGTGTCATCTGCAAATTTCGATATACAACTGTCTATTCCTTCACCCAAGTCAATGATAATTATGGTGAAAAGCTTTCTGCAACAGCGTGATTTTTATGGTTCGATATTGCAATCATTTTCCTTCATCTGAGCAAGGAGGAATGTTGTCAGTGGAAGTTGAGAAAAGGTCCATTTATAAATAGATATGTTCTGTGGATCTGAAGGAACAGCCTGTGTTAGAAAGCTTCCATATCCTGTCAGGTAGTGAGTACAGATGGCATGCATCAAATATTCACCTGTTATTCATATGAATTTACATGAAGCATTTTGAGAGCTATACTCCTTATGACCACAGTGATCCAATTAACCAATCTGCAAAAATCACTATCTATGTTGCTTTAGCTTCCGGGGCTGAATTTGCAGCCCCTCCGAGGGCGTATGAGGTGCGCACACACCCGTAGGGGCCCCGAAAGTTCCTCGTTTAGGCATGCACTGCACATGCGCCTAAATCCAGAACTTGCGATCTGTCAAAAATCCTCTTGCCCGATCGTACGAATTTAACAGAAATGGGCATTTGCTGGCGAAGAGTTGGGCTATTTTGGGCTAATCTGCGTAATACCTGCTTTTGTCAGGGTAAGACTTTTAAAAGACAGAGAAAATTACACTTTTTTCAATAAGTTAAACATTTAAAAACCTGTGAAATAAGGTAAGTTTATTTTTAGAGCCTTTAAAATATGTAAATTTATTTTTCAAACAATGTAATTTTTCTTTTAAATAATTAATTACATTCCACTTTGATTAATTTTAAATATGTGATTTTAAAAATATATATTTTACATGTTCTAAGTATTTTTTGAGGTATTTCCATTCATACATATGGTGATTTCCGTACATGCGGATCGGACCATAAGTATGAATGGGAATACCCGTACTTTGATTGGTAGGGGTGGCCCACGTGATCCCAGGGACGCTTGCGAAACCCCTGTGCCCCTGAGTTACGTGGGCCTCTACACAGGCCTACGCATAGAGACCCAGGACTGCTAGTTGCCGAACCTCCCAGACCACCAGGTAAGTTCGTAGATTTTTTTTCGCCCGCGGGAAGCCTCCTACTGCAGTTTGTGCACCTTCATCTTTTCAGAACTTGAGCAAGTTTAAATACTTGAAGAAATGTGTTGGATTCACCATTATTTTAAAAAGGAAAGTCTATTTTGCAGTGTTTGCATTAACACAATTATTTGTAGAGATTTCATTGCACAGATGTTATTGAGGAGTTGTTTACATTATCTAGCATTCTAGTGCAAACTGGATACAGGAAAAATAACACTCCACAGAGATGATTGGGCATTTTCCAAAGGCATTCTTGGCCAATTCCCATATTTTTTATGATTTTCAGCATTTTAAACTAATTCTTCAACTTTAAACTGACTTACTCCAGCTTTAACTTGGCATCAATCCTGTGGGAAAATTCAACTAACTGAAAAATGCTACTATGATTTAAAAAAAAACAAAAGCAAGCTTGATGTATATGTTTTGGTAACCAGAAGAAACTATATTTTGTGTATTTTCATTTAGAAGTAAGATTTTCCAATTGAATCGGTGTTTGGGAGAATGTCATTGATTTTCATTTTATTTTTTACCCAACTGCCCAGGTCCACTATCATTAGAATGTACCTGTAATCCAATAATTTTGACGTGCTATTTAGAAAATATCTGCAGAATATTTGAAAGTATTTATCTTTGAAAAATAGTCCATAGATTTCCGAAATATAGCAAAAAGTTCACCTTTGGAAAATGTGTCGATATGTCTCTTGAAAGAGAAAGCTCAGAAGAAATCAGATTTAAAACATCTTTATACTTCCATACAGTGAAAATAGTTCACATCAAGTCAAATCATCCACTTGCAATATATTTAATTTTTAGTTCTCAAGAGATTTGTCTCAGGTTAAAATGTTAAGCTTATCTTAGAGTAAATAAACATTGCATGCTGCTTGAAGCCCAATAAACAGTTAGCTCAAAGATTATTTGTAATGAATACACTTGTGGATTAAATTAAACTGATACTGGGTATTGCATTCATTAATAATGCAGAATATTTTCTGTCTGTAGCCAAAACAAACTGATTTTTGATTTCTTGAGTCTTGACTACACATATTTTATATATTTTTATCTTATTTCACAGACATAGTCCAGCTTTTGGCCCTCCATTCACCACAACATTTCTGAAGCTACTGATCTGCTCAACTGCACATTTACCGTCACCTTTGATGCCCTATTAAAACAATTACTCTCTCTCACCTTGGCCCCCTGGTATGGACTTTATCGTCACTCTCTTAAGTCTAATGGACTCAGACTTGAACGGATATGGCGGACAACTGGTTTAGCCATTTACCGCCAGATTTGGCATACCACATAAAGTATTATCAGGTCCTGCTCTTGTCTGCCAAAATTGCTCAGTATTCCAGAATCATTCTGGAATGCAAAGATTAACCCCAGTTTCTATGCTCCACTGCTAACCATCTTCTTAAATCCCGCTCTCCTGTCTCCTCCACCCTCACCTCTGACAAGTGTGAGGAGCTCATGGACTTCTCTGTCTCTAAGATTGAAACCATCCGATCAGCTGCCTCTGCCACTTCCCTGCCACTAGCCCACCGAGCCAAACTCCCTCTGAGGTTCCCCCCTACCCTAACCGTGAACTCACATTTCTCTCTGACCTCCCCTCATGACCTCAGCTTGTCCATGAGCCCCACTTCCTGCTCCTTTGACCCTATTCCCTATGCTGACCACCCAACTTCCTTTACTGGCTCCCATGTTAGCTGACATTGTTGACGATCTCTCTCCTCAGGTATTCCCCCTCTCCCTCAAATCTGACGTCATCACCCCTCTCCTCATCAAAACAACCCTTGACCCCTCCATCCTTGCAAACTACCATCCAATCGCCAACCTCCCTTTCCTTTCCAAAGTCCTTGAACATGTTGTCTCCTCCCAAATCTGTGTCCATCTTTGTTGAAACCTCATGTTTGAATCCCTCCAATCAGATTCCGCCCCTGCCACAGTACTGAAACGGCTCTATCAAAGTCACAAATTACATCTTTTGAGACTGTGATAAAGGTAAACTATCCCTCCTCATCCTTCTTGACTTGTCTGCAGCCTTTGACACAGTTGACCACTCTATCCTTCTCCAACGCCTCTCCACCATTGTCCAGTTGGGTGGGACTGCACTCCCCTGGTTCTATTCTTACCTATCTAATCATAGCCAGAGAATCTCCTGCAATGGCCTCTCTTCCTGCTCCTGCATCGTTACCTCTGGTGTCCCCCAAGGATCTATCCTTGGCCCCCTCCTATTACTCATTTACATGCTGCCCCTTGCTGACATCATCCGAAAATATAGCGTCAGTTTCCACGTGTACGCTGATGACACCCAGCTTTACCTCATTACCACTTCTCTCGACCCCTCCACAGTCTCTAATTTGTTAGACCGCTTGTGTGATATCCAATTCTGGATGAGATGAAATTTTCCCCAATTAAATATTGAAAAGACCGAACCCATTGTTTTCAGTTCCCGCCACAAACTCCGTTCATTAGCCACTGACTCCATCCCTCTCCCTAACATCTGCCTGACACTGTTTGCATCCTAGGTGTCATATTTTACCCTGAAATGAGCTTTCGACCACATATCCGCGGTATAATTAAGGCCGCCTATTTCCACCTCCATAACATTGCCCATCTCTGTCCTTGCCTCAGCTCATCCACAGCTGAAACCCTCATCCATGCCTTTGTTACCTCTAGATTTGATGATTCCAATGCACTCCTGGCTGGCCTCCCACGATCTACACTACGTAAACTTGAGGTCATCCAAAACTCAGCTGCCCGTGTCCTAACTTGCACCAAGTCCCGTTCACCCATCACCTCTGTGCTTGCCAATTAAGCAATGCCTTGATTTCAAAATTATCATCCTTGTTTTCAAATCCCTCCATGGCCTCGCCCCTTGCTATCTCTGTATATAAGAATATAAGAACATAAGAAATAGGAGCAGGAATAGGCCATACGGCCCCTCGAGCCTGCTCTGCCATTTAATACGATCATGGCTGATCTGATCATGAACTCAGGTCCACTTGCCCACCCGCTCCCCATTACCCTTTTTTCTCTTATCAGTTAAGAAACTGTCCATCTCTGTCTTAAATCCATTCAATATCCCAGCTTCCACAGCATTCTGAATCAGCGAATTCCACAGATTTATAACTCTCTGAGAAAAGAAATTCCTCCTCAGCTCAGTTTTAAATGGGTGGCCCCTTATTCTAAGATTGTGCCCCCTAGTTCTAGTCTCCCCTATCAGTGGAAACATCCTCTCTGCATCCACCTTGTCAAGCCCCCTCATAACCTTATACGTTTTAATAAGATCATCTCTCATTCTTCTGAAGTCCAATGAGTAGAAGCCCAACCTACTCAACCTTTCCTCATAAGTCAACCCTCTCATCTCCGGAATCAACTTGGTGAACCTTCTCTGAACTGCCTCCAAAGCAAGTATATCCTTTCTTAAATATGGAAACCAAAACTGTACGCAGTATTCCAGGTGTGGCCTCACCAATACCCCCTGTATAACTGTAGCAAGACTTCCTTACTTTTATACATCATTCCCTTTGCAATAAAGGCCAGGATTCCATTGGCCTTCCTGATCACTTGGTGTACCTGCATACTATCCTTTTGTGTTTCATGCAGAAGGACCCCCAAGTCCCGCTGTACTGCAGCACTTTGCAATTTTTTTCAATTTAAATAATAATTTGCTCTTTGATATTTTTTGGCTCTGCCATTTTGGTCATCAATGTTGGACACTTGTGTTAACCCTGCACAGCTGAACACAGGTTCAGCATCAGCAAGACCCCTGCAGCAGCAATATTTAAAGGGATCAGCAACCACTCTAAGGTTAGCTGCTGATATTTGCTATTGGCTCTGTGTAAGTTTGTGGAAGTGTTTGGAGCTTTCTATAATTGTTTAAAGTGCATAACCTCACACTTTCCAACATTATATTCCATCTGCCAAATTTTTGTCCATTCACTTAGCCTGTCTATGTCCTTTTGCAGATTTTTTTGCGTCCTCCTCACACATTGCTTTCCCCCCATCTTTGTATCGTCAGCAAACCTGGCTACGTTACATTCAGTCCCTTCTTCCAAGTCATTAATATAGATTGTAAATAGTTGGGGTCCCAGCACTGATCCCTGCAGCACCCCACTAGTTACTGATTGCCAACCCAAGAATGAATCATTTATCCCAACTCTCTGTTTTCTGTTAGTTAGCTAATCCCCTATCCATGCTAATATATTAGCCCCAACCCCGTGAACTTTTATTTTGTGCAGTAACCTTTTATGTAATCTCCTCTAGCCCCACAACTCCACCCCCCTCCTCACAGCCACCTCCGCGCCCCCCCCCCACCTGCCCCTGAGCTATTCACACTCCTCTAATTCTGCGTTCTTGAGCATCCCTGATTACAATCGCTCAACCATTGGTGGCCGTGCCTTCTGTTGCATAGGCCCCAAGTTTCGACATGATTTGCTCCTGATTTTTCGGAGCAACTGGTGTAGAACGGAGTATCTTAGAAATCGGAATTCTCGCCATTTAGTTTGCTCCAGTTCTAGTCAGTTAGAACAGTTTCACTTTGGAACAGAATTTTTTTTTCAAAAGGGGGCGTGTCCGGCCACTTACTCCTATTTTCAAAGTTTCGTCAGTGAAAACTTACTCCAAACTAACCGGGTCCGGTCCAGGAGCGGGGAGGGGCGGGAGCGGGGAGGCGGGAGTCGGGTCGGTGTCGGTGTCGGAGTCGGGGTCGGGTCCGGTTGGGTCCGGTCCGGTCCAGGGGCGGGGGGGGGAAGCGGGAGTCGGGTCGGTGTCGGAGTCGGGTCCGGTCCAGGAGCGGGGGGGGAGGGGCGGGGAAGCGGGAGTCGGGTCAGTGTCGGGGTCGGGTCCGGTCCGGGGCGAGGGGGGGAGGCGGGGGAAGCGGGAGTCGGGTCAGTGTCGGGGTCGGGTCCGGTCCGGGGCGAGGGGGGGAGGCGGGGGAAGCGGGAGTCAGGTCGGTGTCGGATCTGGAGGCGGGAAGCAGGAGTCGAGTCGGGTCGGGAGGAAGCAGGAGCTGGCCGTGGGAGGAGCCCTATTCACGCAGCCCCAGTGAGGCCATTGGGCCAGGGCTAGGGGCTGCGTGCTTCGGCCCCTCCCACACTGTTTTGGGCGCCTGGAGCTACTGCACATGCGCGCCCACTGTAGTGCGCATGTGCAGAGGTCCCGGCACTGTTTTCAGCGCAGGGACCTGGCTCCGCCCCCTACAGCTCCTGCTGCGCTGCGCCGAGCTGCAAACGACCTGCAGGGAGGTGGAGAATCTGGAAGTTTTTTTTAGGCGCACTTTGTGGCGCGAAAAACGGGTGTCCAGGTCGGGACAATGCCGTTCTAGGCGCGGCTCGAAACTTGGGCCCATTGATCCTAAGCTCTGGAATTCTCTGCCTAAACCTCTCAGCCTCTCTACTCCCTTTCCTCTTATAAGGCGCTCTTTAAAACTTACCTCTTTGACTAAGCTTATGATCGACTGCCCTAATTTCTCTCTATGTGGCTCAGTGTCAAACTTTTTGTCTTATAATACTCCTGTGAAGCACCTTGGGACGTTTTACTACGTTAAAGGACCTATATAAATACAAGTTGTTGTTGTTGTTGTTGAAAGATATGGCTCTGCAGCGCCCGATTTTTCAGCGCTACAGGTGCTGTTTTGTGGCAAGAATTGCATCCAGGTCGCTCACTCACATTTCTGGTGTGTGCCTCGCTGGACGCCATCTTGGTGTGGTGGGTAGGGCGGACGTTAGGAGTGTGCGCCGGAAGTATGCGGAGTGCGCAGATCGGGACTTCAATCAGCGTGCAACGCTGATTTGATCCCAGCTCTGCCATTTTGGTCATCAATGTTGGAGCCTTGTGTTAACCCTGCACAGCTGAACACAGGTTCAGCATCAGCAAGACCCCTGCAGCAGCAATATTTAAAGGGATCAGCAACCACTCTCAGGTTAGCTGCTGATATTTGCTATTGGCTCTGTGTAAGTTTGTGGAAGTGTTTGGAGCTTTTTAGAATTGTTTAAAGTTGGTGAGGTGATAGTAAGGGGTACTGCAAGTGGAGAAGGCCTTGCTTCTAACTTCAAGGGCTCTGGTCAGTCCACTTGCTCCCAGTTATGGGTGTGCCCTAGTTGTCATCCTCCTTGGTCTGCAGCATGACAGGCAGATGGAGCAGAGGCAGCAAAGAAGCTACTTGCAGAAGGAGGAGGAAGAGGGCTCTCAGCAGGAGGCCTTATCCACCTAGGATCTTCGGAGAGCAATTCTGTTCCCTCAGCCTGAGCCAATTGCAATGTGTGAGGTGTCTGTGCTTTGTGAACGAGGTGCTCACCAAACTCTTGCAACTCTTGCAACAGACCTGCAGCCTCACAGGGCAAAGACAGTGCTGCCAATGGCTGTGAAGGTGACTGTGGCCCTGAATTTCTTCACATTGGGATCATTCCAGACTGGAACAGGTGACATCTGTAACATCTCTCAGTTCACCATCCACTGCTGCTTAAGGGAGGTGACCAATGCTCTTTATGCCAGAAGAGGGGTCTTCATTGTCTTCTCTCTGAACAGAGAGAAGCAGGTGGAGCATGAACGTGACTTTGTCAGGATAGTGGGCTTCCCCATTGTGCAGGCCACCATCGACTGCACACATGTGGCTTTGCGTCCACTGCATCTAAATGCTGAGATGCACTGTTTGGGATAAACCGCAAAGTTTACCACTTGCTGAATGTGTAGTTGTTGTGCGAACATGCTCAGCACATCATGATGGTGAATGGCCAGAATCTTGGCAGCAGTCGTGCTGATTTTATTCTGCACCAGTCTGCTGTTGCCTCAGTCTTTGAGCCACCAACAAACCAGAGGGTGGCTATTGGGTAACAAGCCCTATCCGCTGACCATCTGGATCATGGCTCCACTGCACAACCCATGCACACGTGGGCAACATGCATATAACGAAAGCTATGCTGCCGCAAAGAATCTGGTCGAGCAGACTATTGGGATGCTGAAGCAACACCTCTGCTGCCTGGACTGCTCTGTAGGAGCCCTCCAGTACTCACTAGAGTGCATCTCAAAATTCGTGGTGGTCTGCTGCATGCTCCACAACCTTGCCATCATGTGGACACAGCCCTTACCACCAGGCATATGGCGACCAGCTGAGGAGGAGGAGGAAGAGGAAGAGGAGGAGGAGGAGGAGAAGGAAGAGGAGGAGGTAGCAGAAGGGAGAAGGCAACCCAGAGAGCCCCTTTCTGATCCGACTCATCTGACTGCGGTTCCAGTGAGCGCAACCCCAATTCCACATTCACCAATAGTCCCACATCTTACCATCGCTCCGTTATGGACCATCACACTATCCTCTTGGTTACAATGCTGAAATGAAAGCCACCACAAAACAAATATTTCTAATCAACATTATATATCAATCCATCCAATATTACATAAAAAAAGTCAACGAATCACCCTTGTGTTTTCCTTTAGTGCCTATCTTCCATGTGCCTTTGCCTGGCCTAGTGCTTCTACGAAATGCCATCCCATTGGCTACGGCACGGCTGATGGCAGGAGTGGGGGAGACTGCAGTAGGTCTTGTAGGGCAACCTCGAGCAGTTGTGAGGCTAGAAGGCCTGGCTGTAGACTGCACCACCTCGGTATGGGTGGCAGCAGACTGGACTGGCTGTTTGACAGTCAACAGCAAGGGCGCTGGCAGGATGGCAGTGGTGTGCGCATGAATGCTGTCATCCTGAGAGAGGGCAGCAGGTTTGTGCCCCTGGGGCAGCTCCTCATTGTAATCTGTTGGAGGGCAGATTGCTGGACTGCTGTGACATCCTGCAAGTCTCTTTCCACACTGGTAAACGCAGCTATGATCGCTGCAGTCTGAGCTTGCGTGGCAGCAAGCTGAGCCTGCATAAGTGCAATCTGAGCTTGAATGGCAGAAGTCTGAGCTTCCACTGCAGCACTCAGATGTAGGGTCGCTTCCGCCTGTGCTGCAATGGATGCTGACACATTGGCTGTTACAACCTGCATCATGGTCGGGTCCACATGTGCAGTAATGGAGTTGGCCATCAATTCATGCTGGAAATCATGGACTCCAAGCTCTGCGCAAAGCCTTGTACAAGGTTGGTGCCAGACTCTTCCATGCTCCTTGGCATTGCACTCAGGCTTTCTGGCAGGCCTGCCGATGCACCAAGCATTTCAGTGTGCATACCCATCATCCTTCTTCTCTAGGCCGCCCGCATCGAAGTCCTCATCTGAGTACTCTGCAGCAGAGCCTGTGTGCGACCTGTCCCTCCGGGGATCTGGCGCCTGCACCACCCTTGCCCCCTGCCCTGGCTGAAGGCCACTCGTGCCCGGTGTCTCACCACATGCAGATCCCTATGTAAGCTATCCTCTAAAGTACGTGCAGTGTCAGTATCTGAGCTGATGGCTGTGGGTGTGAAATTCCGTGACTGTGTGGCATTATGAGCACTGTCTTCCTGCTCCTCCACCACTGTCTGGACAGGTTGCAGTTCTTTGCCATCTGAAAGGAGAAAGGCACAAGGGTAAGGTTGTGGTGATGGGATGGTGGGGTGGGGAAGAAAGAGGTGCATGCTTACACTATCTGCACATTGTAATTCAAAAGAGATAATGGGATGAGGGGGAAGTGGATGTGAGAAGAAGAATTAGGTATAAGGATTCCGTCATCTTTGATAGCTTCAAACCTGCCGTTGGCCACGGATTCTGTTATTGCTCTGCCAAGACTGGCCAGCACCATCTCTTCCAGAGGGTGAAATTATGGAGGCGTGTCTGTTAATCTTCGGGTAGTCTGTGCTGGCTCCGATTGTGAGCCAACTTGTTCTGAAAGAGGAAGAGAAGTGTGTCAGTGAGTGTGGTGCAATGTGTTTGGGTGATGTGCCTGTCATGGGTAAATAGCTGACAGTGTTGTCAAGCTGTGAGATGTGGGTGTGAGTCTTCCAGCAGTGATAAGTGTGTGAGGGCGAGGTGAAGCTATGAATGTGAGATACGAGTTGTTTTTGGTAGAGATTGTCATTAGTTGTGTATGGGAGTCTGGTGCATTGAGCAGTGCGTGAAGCTAGTGGTGCCGATGGGATATGGTATTGGAAGATTAATTCACTGACCTTGACCATTCGAGTGATGTCATTAACCTTCTTCCTGCACTGAAATCAGCTCCTTAGGATGAAACTGCGGGCATTGACAGCTATGGCTATCTGCTCCCATTGCCATTTTTCAGTTTGGCTGGAAGGCCTCTTGGCTCTCTGTGAAAATAGGACCTCTCTCCTTGTTGTGTATGCAATAACTCAATAGATTCAATACTGTAAACGACAGACAGGTACAAACCTGGCTCTGCTTTATTAGGACCCAGAAGTGATTACATTACAAGATGGCTGGCCTTTTATACCTGGGCCGCACACACGTGCGCACAGCCCAATGACCTCCAACAATGGCGCCACCTGGTGGCTTGTAAACCCAAGCATACATACGTGACAATATCCTGCTTTAAGATATTAGTAACGGTCTGTTTACAAATTGAGACGGTCCGGGGCTTTCAGTTCTCGAGTTGAATGTCTCAGTTCTACTCCAGCCTTGGGCGAGCGTTCTGAGTCTGTTATGACTGGGGGCTGGGTAGCCGATCTGATGGGAGTGGCAATGACCACGTCAGGGATTGAAAGTCTAGATTCATTGACCATATCAGTGATTGAAAGTCCAGATTCATTGATGAGAGCAGAGTCCTCTGATGACTGAGGGTAGGTTGGTTGGTCACTGATTGTGTCTTCCTCAGATTTTTCCGGTTCATCCGTGTGCCGCAGTTTTATCTGATAGACATGTTTCCTGCATGTCTGCCCATTCTTGAGCTTAATGATAAACACTTTCTTACCCTCCTTGGCCGTAACAGTATCGACAATCTATTTTGGACCTTGACCATAATTCAGTACATACACAGGATCATTGATAGAAATGTCGCGTGAGACAGTAGCGCGATCATGATACCCTTGCTGACTTTGACATCTGTATTCGACACGATTATTCAAGTCAGGGTGGACAAGAGAGAGCCTGGTCTTGAGACCTCTCTTCATCAATAATTCAACAGGGGAGACCCCAGTAAGTGTATGGGGTCTTGTCCTGTAACTCAGCAATATGCGTGACAAGCGAGTTTGCAGTGAACCTTGAGTTACACGTTTCATACTCCGCTTGATGGTTTGGACCACACACTCTGCTTGTCCATTGGATGTGGGTTTGAATGGTGCTGACCTCACATGTTTGATACCATTGAGTTTCATGAACTCTTGAAACTCCACACTGGTGAAGCAAGATCCGTTGTCGCTTACAACGATGTCAGGCAGACCATGTGTAGCAAACATGACACGCTGTGGATGTGCTGGATGACTTGATTATACACTCTATACACTTGGAATAAGTATCCACCATAACTAAGAACATCTTTCCCAGGAAGAGACCTACAAAGTCGATGTGGATCCTGGACCATGGTTTAGATGGCCACGACAGCAGACTCAGCAGCGATTCCGCTGGTGCTTTACTAAGCTGCATGCAAGTGTTGCACTGATGCACACATGATTCCAGATCAGAGTCAATTCCAGGCCACCATACATGAGACCTGGCAATGGCTGTCATCATGACAATACAGGGATGCGTGCTATGTAGATCATGTACAATTTCTCTCTGCCTTTCTTGGGCATAACAACATGATTACCCCACAGTATACAATCTGATTGAACGGATAGTTTGTCTTTGCGACGGATGTAATGTTTGGTCTCCTCACACAAATTTACTTGGGTAAGGCTGACCAATCACCACTAAGGATAGAATATTTCACAATCGATAATATCGGGTCCTGGCTGATCCAGGTCCTAACTTGTTGGGCCGTGACAGGGGTTCCTTCACTTTCAACAGCATCCATGACCAACAGTAGGTCTGCCGGTTGTGGCGTTTCCACCTCCAGTGTGAGCAACGGCAGATGGCTCAAAGCATCAGCACAATTCTCAGTGCCAGGTCTATGGCAAATGACATAATCATAGGCATATAATGTCAGTGCCCACCTCTGGATGCGGGACGATGCATTGGCATTGATACCTTTGTTTTCCGAAAACAATGAAATGAGTGGCTTGTGATCTGTTTCCAGTTCAAACCGAACAGGTACTGATGCATCTTTTTAACCCCATACACACAGGCTAGTGCTTCTTTCTCTACCATGCTGTAGGCTCTTTCTACCTTTGACAAACTTTTTGAAGCATATGCAACAGGTTGTAATTTGCCCGATTCATTAGCTTTTTGGAGCACACAACCAACTCCATATGACGAAGCATCACAGGCCAATACTAGACAGTTACATGGATCATAATGTACCAGCAGCTTTTTAGAGCAAAGCAGATTAGTAGCTTTCTCAAAAGCTCTATCTTGAGGCGCATCACAAACCCAGTTGTCGCCTTTTCTTAGCAGCATGGGCAGTGGCTCCAATAAGGTGCTCAATCTAGGTAAGAAATTACCGAAGTAGTTGAGTAAACCAAGGAACGAACGCAGTTCCGTTACATTCTGAGGCTTGGGTGCATATTTGATGGCCTTGGTTTTCAAGTTCGTAGGCCTGATACTGTCAGCAGCAATTTTCCTCCCAGGAATTCGACTTCCGGTGCCATGAAGACGCATTTCGAGTGTTTGAGTCTGAGTCCCACTTTGTCCAGACGATGTAGAACCTCTTCCAGGTTGTTCAGATGTTTGGCGGAGTCATGACCTGTGACCAGTTTGTTATCTTGAAACATGACGGTTCTGGGGACAGACTTCAGTACACTCTCCATGTTCCTCTGAAATATGGCTGCAGCCAAGCAAATTCCAAAAGGGCACCTGTTGTAGATAAACAGTCCTTTATGAGTGTTGATGCACATAAGTTGCTTCGACATGTCGACCAGCTCCTGTGTCATGTAGTCCGATGTCAGATCCAGTTTTGTGAACGACTTCCACCCAGCTAGCAAACAGGTCATCAGCCTTCGGTAATGGTTATTGATCCTGTTTTGAAACTCGGTTGATCGTAATCTTGTGGTCTCCACAAATCCTGATTGTGCCATCACTTTTCAACATGGGAACAATGGAGCTGACCCATTCGTTAAATTCGACCAGTGATATGATCTCTTCATGCTGGAGTCTGTCCAGTTCGATTTTGACCTTCTCCCTCATCATCTACCGAACTGCCCAAGCTTTATGATGGATGGGTCTTGCATCTGAGTCCACGTGGATCTGTATCTTGGCTCCCGTGAAATTGCCGATGCCTGGTTCAAACAGCAAGGGGAACTTGCTCAGCATTTGAGCACATGGAGTATCATCCTCCGCAGACAACGCTTTGATCTCGTTCCAGTTCCATTTGATTTTTTCTAACCAGTTCCTGACAAATAGCGTTGGACCATTGCCTGGAACAATCCATAATAGTAAATCATGAACCGCACCATCATACGACACCTTGACTACTGCACTGCCAATCACCATTATGAGTTCTTTAGTGTACGTACGCAACTTGGCATTGACTGGACTCAGGTTAGGCCTCACAGCCTTTGTATCTCACAGCCTGTCAAATGTCCTCTGGCTCATTATTGATACTATCTTGTTTACAGTACTTGCCGAGTTCCGAATTTTCAATGATACCTGCTTTAAGCTTTTGCCCTTTGTCATGCATGATTGGGCAATCGTGAGGGCCTTGCTCAAATCCAGCGTCTCTGCAACCAGTAGCTTATGCAGGATCACCTCATGGTTGATGCTGATTACGAAGAAGTCCCGCAGCATGTCTGCCAATGCAGTTTCGATCTTACACGGTCCAGCTATACGTCTTAGGTTGGCAACGAATTCCGATATATCCTAGCCCTCAGAAGGAACGTGCGTATAGAATGGATACCTTGAAATGATGAAGCCTTCTTCTGGTTTGAGATGGTCACGTACCAGAGCACACAATGTTTCATAATTCTTGTCCGTTGGACTTAAGGGCGAGAAGAGATTCTTTAGGAGTCCATAGATTTTCGGTCCGCAAAACGTGAGGAGGACCGCTCGCACCGAACTGCGTCTGCCTCTTCCTCCATTTTGTTGGCCACAAAGTACTGGTTCAAGCAGGCTACAAAGTCTGCCCAATCTTCTCCCTCCATGAATCGCTCCCGAATTCCAATTGTGCTCATTTTTGCATGTGAAGGTTCTTGTTACCTCGTCGCCAAATGTTGTGTATGTAATAACTCAATCGACTGAATACTGTAAACTCTGATCAGGTACAAACCTGGCTCTACTTTATTAGGGTCCAAAAGTGATTACGTTACAAGATGGCTGGCCTTTTATACCTGGGCCGCGCACACGTGCGCACAACCCAATGACCTGGTGGCGTCACCTGGTGGCTAGTAAACCCAAGCATACATACATGACACTCCTCCCATCCATTCTCTGCACCAAGGCCTCCAATGCTGCATCAGAGACCCTGTTGTGACGTTTGCACTGTCTCCTCTAGCCAATTGCATGAGCTGCTGCAGGCTGAATGCACCTCCTCTTTAAGAAATGGAGGCTGCCTTTAAGAAATGGAGGCTAGCTTTCATTGGTGCTAGCCTCACATGAACTTGGGTCTCCTGCTAAGCATTCAGCCACTCTGCAGCATATTCAGCACTGGGCTGGACACTAAAACCATTATAATTATCAAGCAGCATGAAACATGGAAACATAGAAACATAGAAAATAGGTGCAGGAGTAGGCCATTCGCCGCTTCGAGCCTGCACCACCATTCAATATGATCATGGCTGATCACCCACCCCACCACCTCCCCCCCCCACACCCCCCGACCCCTCCAGCCGCAAGGACCACATCCAACTCCCACCCGAACACATCCAATGAACTGGCATCAACAACTCTCCACGGCAGGGAACCCCACAGGCCAACTCCCCGAGTGAAGAAGTCTCTCCCAAACCCAGCCCCAAACAGCCCAACCCCCATCCGAAGAGTGTGCCCCCCCTTCCCCGGCTCCGGACCCACCCAACACCGGGAACACTCCCCCCGCACCCAACCCGCCATGTCCCGTCAGAATCCTTCCCAAATGCCGAACACCCCCAGATGTCGAGCCCCCAGCCCCGGCCACCCCAGAGCCACGCCCCCGCGACGCCAACCACACCACATCCACTAACCGCCATCTGCGCAGTCAACCCGTCCACCCCACTCCGAACACTCCCCACACCGAGGCACAGAGCCCCCAGGCCCGCCCCTCCAACACACTTCGCCCCCCCAGACCTCCGCTGCAATGTGGCCCCTCCCGTCCCCCGCCCTGGGTTTCTCCGCCCCCCCACCTCCACCACTCTCCCCTCCATCCCCCGCCCCCGTCTCCCCTCAACTTCCCTCTGCCTCCCCGCACAGGCTCCCATCTTGGGGGCGGTAACCATCTGGGGCAGGGAATTTAAGCCCCCAGCGTGGAAGTCCTGCCCCCGCCACAGAATTGGCCTTACCACCCCTCAATGGAAGCGGAGTGCAATTTCCCACAATCCACTTCCTTTGGGGGCAGTTACTGGGGCACGACTGGATGCTCCTGTGACAGTGGGAACTGGTGATCTCCACTCTCTGTCCTGCGACAGTTTGAACTGGTGATCTCCACTCTCTGTCCTGCGACAGTTTGAACTGGTGCTCTCCACTCTCTGTCCTGTGACAGTTGGAACTGGTGCTCTCCACTCTCCCGTCCTGTGACAGTTTGAACTGGTGCTCTCCACTCTCTGTCCTGTGACAGTGGGAACTGGTGCTCTCCACTCTCTGTCCTGTGACAGGTTGAACTGCTGCTCTCCACTCTCTGTCCTGTGACAGTGGAAACTGGTGCTCTCCACTCTCTGTCCTGTGACAGGTTGAACTGGTGCTCTCCACTCTCTGTCCTGTGACAGGTTGAACTGGTGCTCTCCACTCTCTGTCCTGTGACAATGGGAACTGGTGCTCTCCACTCTCCTGTCCTGTGACAGGTTGAACTGGTGCTCTCCACTCTCTGTCCTGTGACAGGTTGAACTGGTGCTCTCCACTCTCTGTCCTGTGACAGTTTGAACTGGTGCTCTCCACTCTCTGTCCTGTGACAGTTTGAACTGGTGCTCTCCACTCTCCCGTCCTGTGACAGTGGGAACTGGTGCTCTCCACTCTCTCTCCTGTGACAGTTGGAACTGGTGCTCTACGCTCTCTCTCCTGTGACAGTTGGAACTGGTGCTCTCCACTCTCCATCCTGTGACAGTTGGAACTGGTGCTCTCCACTCTCTGTCCTGCGACAGTTGGAACTGGTGCTCTCCACTCTCTGTCCTGTGACAGTGGGAACTGGTGCTCTCCACTCTCCTGTCCTGTGACAGTTGGAACTGGTGCTCTCCACTCTCTGTCCTGCGACAGTTTGAACTGATGCTCTCCACTCTCTGTCCTGTGACAGTTTGAACTGGTGCCCTCCACTCTCTGTCCTGTGACAGTTTTGTCACATGCTGCCTGCATTCCTTTCAATGGTCGCGGTGCAATCACGCATTGCGTTCGCCGTGCCTGTTTTCATGTGTAATCTCCTTTTTAGCCCACAAACTATTGAAAGTGTAACAGTGTTATAACATGTTGGTAATTAAATGTGCTATGGCACAGAATGGTCAGATTCAGATTCAAGCCTGTAATTTCCTGTGATGTATTCCCAATCTCAACTGTTCCATCATGGGAAAATGTCAAGCAGGTTGAGGCACTTCCACATGAGGAATAGAGGGGAAGGAGAAAGTATGTCACCTCCTAGGAGCTACTTACAGAGTGGGTGCAGCTCACCAGCCTGACCTCCCTGGCAGGCACATGGTGCAAATAGACCTAAGAGGGCCAACATATAAACTAACTTGCCAAAAAAAGAACCGAATGACAGATTCAACATTGGAATTCAATCATAAAGCATAAAGCACAGTTTATTTGTGGCCATATGTAAAATATATTTTCTTGCCATACATAAAATATATTTTCCTCTCGATTTAATTTAAACGTAAAAGTTTCCAATACGAGAACCTTGGCATGGATGCTTGAAAGATTTGAAATCACAATACAGCCTTAGTGAATCCTGATTAATATGTAGTGTAAATGGTGTTGAAATAGACAGCAATCAAAGTCACTGGTGCTGTGTCTCTCTTGTCATTTTTCTACCCTAATTATGATCTTGTTTGATAAAGGTTATACTCAAAGAGCTCTTCAAAGGTCTTTGTAACAATAGTGAGCATGCAGCACCTCACATCTGCCACACTATAGGCTATATTGTGCCAGAAGCCTGACCTGTGTCTTGATAAAGGCTCTTGCTAGGCTAAGTATTTTTGCCTTCGCTAATCTTAGCATTTGTGAGTGATTTAATAATGGCAAAATAATCAAGTAGATTAGCTTTATAACAGTGAAGATGATTATGTGCATTTATTCCATCACAATTTTCTGAAAAAAAGGATAGAATAACACAGGAAAATGCAGATAATTAGTTTGTCTTTCCAACATATACTCAGATTGCTGTACCTTAAGCCTCCTACTTGGTAAGAGTTTCACACTCTAATTTTGACACATGTGTTTGGTGACAGATGATCTACAGGGAAATGTGGCATCAAGAGTCATAAGACAGGGGTCACAGTTCATGTGAATTTGCAATTTAAGTATCTCATGACTGAACAGAGATGCAGATGAAGTAAGAACCATATTTTATATGTTAGCTCCTCATGTAGGTTAATCAAGTGACAAATGATCTACAGAGAAATATGTGAAACACAATTGCTAAACACTATCAGAGGTGATATGTACAGTGATAAATTATTGTAAAAGTGCACATGTAATGTCGTCACCTTTAAATAGTTTACTGTCTGATTTAGATGTGGTGCTGAACTGAAGAAACGTCAGCTTTACTGTGATGATCGTGACCTGTATGTGCTTTATATATAAAAAAAACAGCCTTTCCCTAGATTCCTATTGGGATCTTGTTTTCAGAAACTTGGGGGAGAATTTTAACCCACCCCAACTGATGGGGAATGGTGTGGGCAGGCAGTTAAAATAGCAATGCAAAGACTTGCATTTTGTTCCCGCCATATTCCCACCCACTGCCTTCTTAACTGGGCCTTTTTTTTAGGTGTCTGAAGTGCTTGCCTGACTTAGGCAGGAGCCTCATTGGTACATGATAATCGCGGTAACATCCATAGGACCCTGAGACATTTTAAAGTCCTCCTGGTGCAGAACTTTAGGAGACCTCAAAGGTAAGTCAAAACCTTTCCTTAGTAGGGCCAAGAGGAGCAGGAGTGTACCTGTAAGCCCCATGACAAATATCTGGTTGTCCGCTGCCCCGGGCTCCTCATGTTCCCAGCCGTGAAAAAGTCCCAATTCCGCCTCCTGCACGACTTGTGTTGTTGCAGTGGGTGGCCTCTGAGCCCCATGATTTTGACTTGTCCGAAACTGGGCAACTGCCTCTTTCTGCCCATCTCAAGCAGGCAGCTAGCTAGAAGGATGTAAATAAGGCCCAAGAGTTGAAATAGCCTGCGGCTCAAACTGATGGTGTCGGGCGTGTTTGATGCTCACCCCATCTCCCACATGCCCAACCTGCTCCCAATAAAATCCCCCTTCCCCCTAGCACAAATTTCTAGATAGCAAGAGTTTCTATAGGTATATAAAAAGGAAAAGATTGGCTAAAGTAAATGTTGGTCCCTTAGAGGATGAGATCGGGGAATTAGTAATGGGGAACATGGAAGTGGCAGAAACTCTGAACAAATATTTTGTATCGGTCTTTACGGTAGAGGACACGAACAATATTCCAACAGTGGATAGTCAAGGGGCTACAGAAGGGAAGGAACTTAACACAATCACACTCACTAAGGAGGTGGTACTCAGTAAGATAATGGGACGAAAGGCAGATAAATCCCCTGGACCTGATGGCTTGCATCCTCGGGTCTGAAGAGAAATAGCAGCAGGGGTTGTGGGTGCATTGGTTGTAATTTACCAAAATTCCCTGGATTCTGGGGAGGTCCCAGAGGATTGGAAAACTGCAAACATAACGCCACTATTTAAAAAGGAGGCAGACAAAAAGCACGAAACTATAGACCAGTTAGCCTAACATCTGTGGTTGGGAAACTGTTGGAGTCCATTATTAAAGAAGCAGTAGCAGGACATTTGGATAAATAAAATTCAGTCAGGCAGAGTCAGCATGGATTTATGAAGGGGAAGTCATGTTTGATAAAATTGCTGGAATTCTTTGAGGATATAACGAACAGGGTGGATAAAGGGGAATCAGTCGATGTGGTGTATTTGGACTTCCAGAAGGCATTTGACAAGGTGCCACATAAAAGATTACTGCACAAGATAAAGGTTCACGGGATTGGGGGTAATATATTAGCATGAATAGAGGATTGGCTAACTAACAGAGAACAGAGAGTCGGGATAAATGGTTCATTCTCTGGTTGGCAACCAGTAACTAGTGGGGTGCCGCAGGGTTCAGTGCTGAGACCCCAACTATTTACAATTTATATATTAATGACTTGGTAGAAGGGGACTGAGTGTAACATAGCCAAGTTTGCTGACAATGCAAAGGTGGGAGGAAAAGCAATGTGTGAGGAGGACAGAAAACATCTGCAAAAGGACATAGACAGGCTAAGTGAGTGAGCACAATTTTGGCAGATGGAGTATAATGTTGGAAAGTGTGAGTTCATGCACTTGGCAGAAAAAAATCAAAGAGCAAGTTACTATTTAAATGGAGAAAGATTGCAAAGTGCTGTAGTACAGCGGGACCTGTGGGGTACTTGTGCATGAAACACAAAAGGATAGTATGCAGGTACAGCAAATGATCAGGAAGGCCAATGGTATCTTGGCCTTTATTGCAAAGGGGATGGAGTATAAAAGCTGGAAAGTCTTGCTACAGCCATACAAGGTTTTGGTGAGGCCACACCTGGAATAATGCGTGCAGTTTTGGTTTCCATATTTACGAAAGGATATACTTGCTTTGGAGGCAGTTCAGAGAAGGTTCACTAGGTTGATCCTGGGGATGAGGGGATTGACTTATGAGGAAAGGTTGAGTAGGTTGGGCCTCAACTCATTGGAATTCAAAAGAATGAGAGGTGATCTTATCGAAATGTATAAGATTATGAGGGGGCTTGACAAGGTGGATGCAGAGAGGTTGTTTCCACTGATGGAGAAGACTAGAACTAGAGGGCATGATCTTTTAGAATAAGGGGCTACCATTTAAAACGGAGATGAGGAGAAATTTCTTCTCTCAGAGGGTTGTAAATCTGTGGAATTCGTTGCCTCAGAGAGCCGTGGAAGCTTGGACATTGAATATTTAAGACAGAAATGGACAGTTTCTTAAACGATAAGGGGATAAGGGTTTTTGGGAGCAGGCAGGGAAGTGGAGCTGAGTCCATGATCAGATCAGCCATGATCTTATTGAATGGCGGAGCAGACTCGAGGGGCCGTATGGCCGATTCCTATTCCTACTTCTTATGTTCTTAAGTTAAATTCTGTTTTCAATAATATTTTCAGCTGAATACTGATAAAGCTATGTAACTACAAAATAATTCTGAGTTGCTCCTGGGTAATGTTGGTTACTTGGGCACTATTTATTTTCCACATGTATGTTCATCTAGGCTAGAGATAATAATGCCATGCAATTGGAGAATTTTTCATTCATCCTGAATGACACTATTTCCAGTTGACGGAATAGATCAGGTAAAATTCTTCAGAACCTATACATTAGACCAGGAGGACATTTCCAGTTCTAAAACCATTCGTTCTTATAGCCTCTGAGGATGCCTGCAGAATTATTGCAAATTACTGTTGAATTATAGTTAGTTTTGTGTCCACTAGAAGCTAGATTGCGATTCCCAATATCAATTTATCTCAGGATTTTTAAAAGCCACCAGCAAAAGATATTTTAATCTAATTCTAAGCAGGATATCATCTATGATCTGGAGGTGAAACAACAGTGTTCTAACCCTGAACCAGTCAGCCCTGTACCAGATTATTATAAAACACTGGGGCCAAAATTGGCCCTGTTTTTGTGCCCCGTTAGCGCCTCCGAAAAGAGTCGGAGCTCCTGAGACAGCCTTGTTTCCGGGTCACAAAGGGGCAATGTCTCGCTGGGTGTGAGACTTCCGCACCAAGCATTAACTGACCCGACCAGGAAGGCTAGTGTTCCCGGATGGGCCACAGGGCTACTTCGCCCCCGCTGTTCTTTTATCTCTGGGGGTTTGAAACCAGCCCAAGAAGCCTGCTTGCTTCATCATTATTGATTTTATGGTTGCTGTGCAAAATTCTCACAGTCCTAGATCCAGTGACCAAAATACATCTGTCCCTACTACAGAAACTTGGTATATAGTTGATCTGACAGCTGTAAGGTGTCATGAGATGTCTTACTTTCATGTAGGAGCAGGAAAGTACTATTCTGCTCTTCTGGGAAAGAAATGGAGAAAATAAAGCTGTTATACCTATCCTGAGAAAGCTTGGTGTTAGAAATGTGATCGTTTGAAAAATAGTATTTTTGACAACTGTAAAACAGTAATATTTTTCCAATTTAAAATGGATCCCAATCTATAGCAGAGAAGATTTTCTTTCATTATATTATTGACTGTTCTCCCCATTTGCCCCATACCTTGTTTTCTCTACTGATTTTTTTTTATTACTATAGTCACCTATTCAGCCAACTCTATTCCCCCGGTGTCTTTCCGAGTAAGAAGTTTGAAAAACATCATGTCAGAAGAAACTTCTTCTGTAAAATGATGTATTAGGGAGTAGAGTTATACGGGATGAATCAGAGCCCGATGACTTCAATTCTTTGCTGGAAAACATGGGCCCAAATTTGGCCCTCCGTTTTTTTCAGCACACGCACAAGAGGTGTGCCAACTTCCTACGCTCAAAACGGCGCCGAAAAGATATCCCCGTATTCTCCCCGCTCTGTTGACTGTCCTTGTGCTTGGCGTGGCGTGGCAAATCCATTGGGGGCAGAGATAGGGCCCTGCGCTCAAAAGAGTGCCGGCAGCTCAATGCTGGAGGTTTCGCGCCTGCGCAGTAGCTCCTCTGCAGCGTGGGACCCGATGTCCTGCCTCTATCACAGGCCGAGTGGCCTCAAGACGCGAGCTGGGCTGCTGCACGTCCTGGAGAGAGTCCCGCACTGATACCCGTCCAAGTGGCCTCCCGCACCGGCCGGCCAGCCCGCTGACTTCCCGGGCCGAGGTAGGACTTGAGTTTTATTTTTTATTTATTGATGATTGGGCTTTGTTTAGTGAGGAGAGTTTTGATGGGGTTGGGGGCGGGGGAGGAGGAGAGTCGGGTGGGGGGGAAGATTTTTGATCCGGGGTGGGGGAGAGTGTTTTGATCGGGGGGAGGGGGTGGAGTCAGCAGTCCTTGGAGAGATAAGTCCACCAGTCCCTTGGAGTTGACTCCTGCAGCCTCCATGTTCGGCGAGCCTAGCCTGCTGTGTGTTGTGTGTGAAACATAGAAACATAGAAAATAGGTGCAGGAGTAGGCAATTCGGCCCTTCGTGCCTTCACCACCATTCAATAAGATCATGGCTGATCATTCACCTCAGTACCCCATACCTGCTTTCTCTCCATACACCTTGATCCCTTTAGCCGTAAGGGCCATATCTAACTCCCTCTTGAATATATCCAATGAACTGGCATCAACAACTCTCTGCGGTAGGGAATTCCACAGGTTCACAATTCTCTGAGTGAAGAAGTTTCTCCTCATCTTAGTCCTAAATGGCCTACCTCTTATCCTTAGACTATGTCCCCTGGTTCTGGACTTCCCCAACATCGGGAACATTCTTCCTGCATCTAACCTGTCCAGTCCCATCAGAATTTTATATGTTTCTATGAGATCCCCTCCCATCCTTCTAAACAGTGAATACAGGCCCAGTCGATCCAGTCTCTCCTCATATGTCAGTCCTGCCATCCCGGGCATGCCTGGTGAACCTTCGCTGCACTCCCTCAATAGCAAGAACGTCCTTCCTCAGTATAGGAGACCAAAACTGAACACAATATTCCAGGTGAGGACTCACTAAGGTCCTGTACAACTGCAGTGAGACCTCCTTGGTCCTATACTCAAATCCCCTGGCTATGAAGGCCAACATACCATTTGCCTTCTTCACCGCCTGCTGTACATGCATGCCAACTTTCAATGACTGATGTACCATGACACCTAGGTCTCGTTGCACCTCCTCTTTTCCTAATCTGCCGCTATTCAGATAATATTCTGCCTTTGTGTTTTTGCCACAAAAATGGATAACCTCACAGTTATCCACATTATATTGCATCTGCCATGCATTTGCCCACTCACCTAACCTGTCCAAGTCACCCTGCAGCCTCTTAGCGTCCTCCTCACAGCTCACACTGCCACCCAACTTAGTGTCATCTGTAAACTTGGAGATATTACACATAATTCCTTCATCAAAATCATTAATGCATATTGTAAATAGCTGGGGCCCCAGCACTGAGCCCTGCGGCACTCCACTAGTCACTGCCTGCCATTCTGAAAAGGACCCGTTTACCCTGACTCTCTGCTTCCTGTCTGCCAATCAGTTCTCTATCCACGTCAGTACATTACCCCCAATACCATGTGCTTTAATTTTGCACACCAATCTCTTGTGTGGGACCTTGTCAAAAGCCTTTTGAAAGTCCAAATACACCACATCCACTGGTTCTCCCTTGTCCACTCTATGAGTTACATCCTCAAAAAATTCTAGAAGATTTGTCAAACATGATTTCCCTTTCATAAATCCATGCTGATTGGACCGACCCTGTCATTGCTTTCCAAATGCGCTGCTATTTCATCTTTAATAATTGATTCCAACATATTCCCCACTACTGATGTCAGGCTAACTGGTCTATAATTGCCCGTTTTCTCTCTCTCTCCTCTCTTAAAAAATGGTGTTACATTAGCTACCCTCCAGTCCTGATGAACTGATCCAGAGTCGATAGACTGTTGAAAAATGATCATCAATGCATCCACTATTTCTAGGGCCACTTCCTTAAGTACTCTGGGATGCAGACTATCAGGGATATATCAGCCTTCAATCCCATAAATTTTCCTAACACAATTTCCTGCCTAATAAGGATTTCCTTCAGTTCCTCCTTCTCACTAGACCCTCGGTCCCCTAGTATTTCCGGAAGGTTATTTGTATCTTCCTTTGTGAAGACAGAACCAAAGTATTTGTTCAATTGGTCTGCCATTTCTTTGTTCCCCATTATAAATTCACCTGAATTTGACTGCAACGTTTGTCTTCACTAATCTTTTTCTCTTCACATATCTATAGAAGCTTTTGCAGTTGGTTTTAATGTTCCCAGCAAGCTTTCTCTCATACTCTATTATCCCCCTCCTAATTAAAGCCTTTGTCCTCCTTTGCTGAATTATAAAATTCTCCCAATCCTCAGGTTTGCTGCTTTTTCTGGCCAATTTATATGCCTCTTCCTTGGATTTAACACTATCCTTAATTTCCCTTGTTAGCCACGGTTGAACCACCTTCCCTATGTTATTTTTACTCCAGATAGGGATGTACAATTGTTGAAGTTCATCCATGTGATCTTTAAATGTTTGCCATTGCCTATCCACCCTCAGCCCTTTAAGTATCACTCGTCAGTCTATTCTAGCCAATTCACGTCTCATACCATCGAAGTTACCTTTCCTTAAGTTCAGGACCCTAGTCTCTGAATTAACTGTGTCACTCTCCATCTTAATATATTCAAAAAGGAGTTAGATGTAGTCCTTACTACTTGGGGGATCAAGGGGTATGGCGAGAAAGCAGGAATGGGGTACTGAAGTTGCATGTTCAGCCATGAACTCATTGAATGGCGGTGCAGGTTCGAAGGGCCGAATGGTCTACTCCTGCACCTATTTTCTATGTTTCTATGTTAATAAAGAATTCTACCATATTATGGTCACTCTTCCCCAAGGGGCCTCACACAACAAGATTGCTAATTAGTCCTTTCTCATTACACATCACCCAGTCTCGGATGGTCAGCCCTCTAGTTGGTTCCTCAACATATTGGTCTCAAAAACCACCCCTAATACACTCCAGGAAATTCTCCTCCACCACATTACTACCAGTTTGGTTAGCCCAATCAATATTTAGATTAAAGTCGCCCATGATAACGTGCTGTACGTTTATTGCATGCATCCCTAATTTCTTGTTTGATGCTGTCCCCAACCTCACTACTACTGTACACAACTCCCACTAGCGTTTTCTGCCCTTTGGTATTCCATAGCTCCACCCATACCAATTCCACATCATCCAAGCTAAAGTCCTTCCTTACTATTACATTAATTTCCTCTTTAACCAGCAATGCCACCCCACCTCCTTTTCCTTTCTGTCTATCCTTCCTGAATGTTGAATACCTCTAGATGTTGAGTTCCCAGCCTTGGTCACCCTGGAGCCATGTCTCCTTGATGCCAATTACATCATATCCGTTAACAGCTATCTGTGCAGTTAATTCGTCCACCTTATTACAAATACTCCTCACATTGAGGCACAGAACCTTCAGGCTTGTTTTTTTAACACACTTTGTCCCTTTAGAATTTTGATGTAACGTGGCCCTTTTTGCTTTTTGCCTTGGGTTTCTCTGCCCTCCACTTTTACTTTTCTTCTTTCTATCTTTTGCTTCTGCCCCCATTCTACTTCCCTCTGTCTCCCTGCATAGGTTCCCATCCCCCTGCCATATTAGTTTAACCCCTCCCCAACAGCACTAGCAAACATTCCCTCTAGGACATTGGTTCCGGTCCTGTCCAGGTGCAGACCGTCCGGTTTGTACTGGTCCCACCTCCCCCAGAACCGGTTCCAATGTCCCAGGAATTTGAATCCCTCCCTTCTGCACCACTCCTCAAGGCACATATTCATCTGAGCTATCCTGCGATTCCTACTCTGATTAGCACATGGCACTGGTAGCAATCCTGAGATTACTACCTTTGAGGTCCTACTTTTTCAATTAGCTCCTAGCTCCCTAAATTCGTCTTGTTGGATCTCATCCTGTTTTTTACCTATATCGTTCATACCTATATGCACCACGACAACTGGCTGTTCACCCTCCCCCTTCAAAATGTCCTGTAGCCGCTCCAAGATATCCTTGACCCTTGCATCAGAGAGGCAACATACCATCCTGGAGCCTCGATTGCGGCCGCAGAAACATCTATCTATTCCCCTTGCAATTGAATCCCCTACCACTATAGCTCTCCCACTCTTTTTCCTGCCCTCCTGTGCAGCAGAGTCACCCACAGTGCCTGCTGCTGCTCACCCTCAAATGGTGTATCTGTTTTGCAGGGGGATGACTGCAGGGGACCCCTGCACTACCTTCTTTCCACTGATCTTTCTGTTGGTCACCCATCCCCTTCTGGCTGTGTAACCTTAACCTGTGGTGTGGTCAACTCACTAAATGTGCTATTCATGACATCCTTAGCCTCGCGGATGCTCCAGAGTAAATTCACTCGCAGCTCCAGTGCTGCAATGCAGTCTGTCAAGTGCTGCAGCCGGATACACTTCCTGCACATGTAGTTTTCAGGGACACTGGGAGGGTCCTTGAATTCCCACATATCACAGGAGGAGCATGACACATGTCCAAGCTCATCTGCCATGACTTAACCCTTTGATTAACTTAATTTGGCAACAACAATGCTCAAGGTTACCTACTGATAAAGGAAAAGAAAAAGAAAAAGAGAAGCTACTCATCAATCACCAGTCAATCATTTACCCCCTTGGCTGTGACGTCACCCTTCGATTTCTTTCTACTTCTTTTTTGCCTTCTCTCCCTGCACCAGCTAGCCGCTCCTCCGAACTCCCGACGCTGCTCTGCCGACGCTGGGCCTTTATAGGCCTCTCCCGGACTCCCGCACCCCCTCTCAGACGAACTACTGATGCTGCTCTGCCGACGCTGGGCCTTTATAGGCCTCCCCTGGACTACCGCACCGCCTCTCCGATGAACTGTTGCCAGTTACCTGCGCTCTCTCTCCCGCCCGGGCATCCCACCCACCTACACCTACACCCAATAGAGCGGCCTCTCGCACCGGCAGGCCTGCTGACTTCCCAGGGGGAGTTATGAAGGTAGGGCTTAAGTTGTATTTTTTATTTTTTATTTATTTATTTTATATTTATTATTGGTGGTTTTTATGCTTCTTGAATGTTGTTGTGAAGGTGTTTAGTGCTTTGCAAGTTCCTCTCCGCTTCCCTTCCACCCGCCCCCCCTCCAATCTCTGGCTACCTGCGCTGATTTCTTAACTCTCCACAAGGGTTTTCTGTGCGGCCACAAGTGA
Source organism: Pristiophorus japonicus (assembly GCF_044704955.1). Classification (NCBI taxonomy): domain Eukaryota; kingdom Metazoa; phylum Chordata; class Chondrichthyes; family Pristiophoridae; genus Pristiophorus; species Pristiophorus japonicus. The sequence goes on from NC_091979.1 coordinate 281,197,497, forward strand.
CCACAAACGCTGGCCTAAGTTAGTTTGGAGCAACTATTAGCTGTCCAAACTGGCTTAAATGGTCAAAACAGGCGTAGGTGGCTGGTAACACCCACTTTTGAAAAAAAAACTAAACTAAAAAAAATCCTAACTAACTCACTTACACTGGCGCAAATTAAATGTGTAGAATGGGGATTTTTAAGATACTCCAGAAAAATCAAACTGCTCCAAAAAAAACGGAGCAACTCCTGGGCAAATTTGGGCCCCATAATAGTGCAACTTAATTTGATAAGTTCAAAGACATCTGTCTTGCAGAAATAAGAAACAGTAGAGAAATTAGGGGTGAGAAATAGTAAGTGAAATAAAGTAGTGCAATACAAATAACCTCACCAGTTTGGTTTAAATTTTCCTTTCAATATGAACTTCACTACAGCATTAACAAAAGTAAAGTTCAAGCATAAAAACTGCTATTTAAAAAATAGCTAGACTTTTAAGCATTTTAGGATCTCGATCTCATTAATCAGGGAAGAACCTCAGTTTAGTCAAGTTACAGAATTATGTCTTCAATAATGTAATTATCTTTACTTCTGGTAATGCTGAAGTGAGGCAAATAAACCCAAATGAGAGATTTAAATTATGTAAACTGGTGAACAATATTCCCTATTTCTCGATGCACTCAGATTATGCATTTAACTTTGGATAACTAGATGCACAAAATTAAGTATTCTGTCACTAATTTAATCAAATAAAAATGGCAATGTATGAAGCTGATCTATTTATTTGTCTTGTGCAGCACAAACCACAATTCTTTGGCTGCATAAACAATTAACCTTCAGACTGCTGGTAGGTGCTGGAAAATGGTCGTCAATACTTTAGGTAACCGCATGTCTAAAAACTAGTTGCAAAAATGGGAGAAGACCTCTTCCATACACTAGGAGTAGCTCTTAAAGAATGGCCCGGAATTTGCGGTTGGTAATAACAGCTATTATTACCCCTTTGAAATTGATCGCAACGTCAGGATTTAGCGCATGCGCATCGGAACATGGTAATCCTGAAGCTGCAGTCAGTCATTCACTGCTCCAACATTGGCAGCATTGTTCCCCCCACCACCACCCCTCCCTCACTTTTATCATCTTTATTTCAGGTTTGCCTTTTCCCCATGTGAGAGCCCCAATCTTGGTTTTACTCGCTATAACATTTTATTTAAATTAAGGGGGGAAATTCAGGGTGTTGTACCTCCCGTTAGCAGGGAGGCGCTAACGGGGCGTAAACGACCTTTCGTCCGAGCACGGCGCAGCGCCATTAACTATTCCCGCAAAATTCTGCGGGGGTTTAGCAGTGGCGGTAACTGGTAGTATCCCGCTCTGCTGCACCGGCGATGACGACTTCATCACCGTGCGCAACATCCCGTTTTCGCCCCGGGGCAAAAATCCGGTAGCATGGGGCGATGCCAGTGACAGCTTCAGGAGCTGCTCATGGGGTGGCGATTTAAAAAAAAAAAATTGCCCAACTTACTGATCGCTAGGTCCGTGCTGCGATCTTCCAGTCCGGCATTTCACTTATGTGCCGGGCTGATGTCACAGCACCCCGTTCCCTGGTGGTTCAAGTAGGGACCCATTTCTCCCCCACAGACTCGGCAGCTTGGCCCTCCTTTTTAATGAAGAGGAGTGCCCTGCCTACGCGGCTGCGCTGTGCATCCCACCGTGTAACGCTGCACCCCTCGTTGATTCCTTCCGCCCCGCTCGTGCCCCACAGAGCACAGTGGAGTGCAATATTTTGCGCTCCATTTGCTCTCAGGGCTGTCAACCTGACTTTAGGTCGCGGGTCGCAATTTCTGTGCCTGGTGCAGGAAATCCTACCTCGCGGCTGTTACCACTCCCAAATAGGGCGCATTGCAATTTTGCCCCCTTCGAATCAAAGGAGCTTACTTACTTCCTGCTTCTCGGTTTGTGAGAATTCTGCATTGTGATTGACTGCTTAGACAGCTTGCCTTTGCTTCACCACTGACCGCAAATTATGGGCTTATATATTTTTATGATTTCAGTAAATTTAGTGCAGAGAAAGCATCTTTCCCCAAACAATTGCAACTAGATGTAAGATGTTATATATGTATACTATAGATATACTCTCTGTGTAAACATAGAAACATAGAAAATAGGTGCAGGAGTAGGCCATTCGGCCCTTCTAGCCTGCACCGCCATTCAATGAGTTCATGGCTGAACATTCAACTTCAGTACCCCATTCCTGCTTTCTCGCCATACCCCTTGATCCCCCTAGTAGTAAGGACCTCATCTAACTCCTAGTAGTCACTGTATAGTTGCATAAGATGGAGACTTGTTTACCAGAGGTACCACCAACAAGGTTCACACTGTATACACTATGCTGGCACCTCCAGAGGGTGCAACTGGTGGAGGCCCAGGGGTCACCTGTACACCACAGGTACCCAGGTATAAAAGGGAGTCCACCATGTGGTATCCTCACTCTGGAGTTATATTAAATGGACTAAGGTCACTACAGTTCAAATACAATACTTTGCCTCATGGAGTCATTATCAGAGCATCTAAAGACATAACATAAATAAAATTGAACAGTGATTTTCTCAGTAATGAAGAGAAGGTATGTGAATAATTTTATAAAGAAAGATTAACCATGCTGCATTATGCTTTATGCTACAGCTTACAAAGTTTTGTTTGGTTTCAGACATTTAGATCTTATGTTTGGTCAGGTATTTGATTAAGATGCCTGAAGTATCTTGTATACAGGAGTAGGATTCCACAAGAAAGCCATTATCAGCAGTTTTCAGGGTTCCACAAAGTGTACATCAGTCCGTGATGGAACAGTGAGCTTCTGTTTCACAGGTATCAGAGAAAACCCACCTCTTGTTCCTGGGAACGATCTGGCCCTAATGGACTTTAATGGAGAGTTATATTGGGTGGGTTAGGTTAAAATTGCCCCCTCTCCTTCTTAAAAACAGAAGTTCAAATGCACACAACCATTTAAATTAGATTATTAGAAAAGTAATTGGGCTATAAATTGGTTAGCACCCGAAAACGTGCACGGGGATCGAGATGCATGATTAACCCACGCCCATTGAGTGGTGTTCAAGCAGCACGCCAACTTTGTGCTGCCTGCTCATTATACTTACCGTGCTGTTCATTGATTGCACTCAGCAGCAGGGGGGCCAATATTGTTAATAACTTGTACTTCTTAAAGTTAGCCTGAACTACTTAAAGCTAGTCTGCACCTCTTAAAGGAGTGGTGCATTGTGGTAGCAGCAGGTGCAGGGAGTCATTCTGCAACTAAATCTCACTTAGGAAAGAGAGATCAATGGCTAACCATGGGAGCGCGTGGGCCCCCAGGTTTTCGGACGCTGCACTGGAGGTCTTGGTGGAGGAGGTGGAAACGAGGAGAGATGTGCTATATCCTCAGGGAGGCAGGAAGCCCTCCAGACGCATGATGAGAAGGCAGTGGGAACAGATAGCCGCAGAGTATCGCCCCAAGGACCTGGATGCAATGCCGGAAGAAGTTTAATGATCTGAGTGGTCAAGGTCAGTGAGTGCATCTTCAAATGTCATATCCTACGGAATGCACTACTAGCCTCAGCCACTGCTCAATTCATTCCACCCCAATCATTCATCTATCAACAACCTCTATCAATCAGGACTCATACCTAACATTCATAGCTTCAACTCACACTCACACATTTAGCACTGTTGCAAGCCTCAAACCCACATTACACAGCTTGCACACATTGACAGTTATTCAACCATGACAGCCACATCACCCAAACAGATTGCAGGACACTCACTGACAATCTTCCCTCTCTCTTGCAGGAAAAGTGGCGCACAACCAGAGGCAGCAGAAAGTTACCACATGTTCTAACCCCCATGGGGCTAGCCATTATTTGAAGTGCCATTGTTGAGGCCATGGCCACCAGCAAGGCTGAAGTTATTGAAGATGAGGGTATCCGCATACCTAATCCTCCTTCACTCATCCGACTTCTTCCTTATCCCACAGTCTCTTCTGACAGAGATGGTATAAGCAGGCACTTCTTACTTTCTCCTCCCCCTCACCACAACCTTACCCTTATGCCTTTCTCCTTTCAAATATCCAAGAACTGCAACCTGCCCAGGCAGTAGTGGAAGAGCAAGAAGACCATGATAATGAAGACACTCCATCACTCGGTTGCAGTCACAGCCACCAGCTCAGATACTGACACTGTAATTTAGAGGATAGCAGAGAGGCGAGATCTGCATGTGGTGAGACACGGGGCACAAATGCACTACAGCCAGGGCAGGAACAAAGGACAGCTCCCTCGGAGGGCAACGTCGCACTCTAGTTCTGCTGCAGAGGCCACAGATGATGATTCTGTTAGGTCAGGCTGCAGAAGAAGGCTTATGGGTGTACACACCCAACTGCTTGGTGTACTGGAAAGCCTGCCAGAAAGCCTGCGTTCAGTGTCAAGGAGCATGGAGGAATCTGGTACCAACATGGCACTGGAGTTTGCACAGAGTTCATAGCCCATCCTTTCCAACATGGAATGGGTGGTTACCTCCATCAGCACACCTGTGGAACGAACCATGATGCAGCACCTGATGGGCCATGTCTCAGTGCAAGCAGCGTCCACCCAACATCTGAACGCTGCAGTGGAAGCTCAGACTGCTGTCATGCAATCTCAGCTTGCTGCCATGGAAGCTCAGACTGCTGTCATCTTGGTTCTGGATACCAGTGGGCAATCTGCTCCCTACTGACCCTATGCAGATAGGGCCTCCTGCTAAGAGCCCTTCTCCCCTTCCTCCTCCTCCCTCTTCCAGCAGCTTGTACTGCTCTGCATGGCCTCTGCTCATTCTGCTCAATGTTAAGAGGAAGCCCTACTAGGTCATCCATGTCTGGAAGCAACTAGTTTGTGCACAAGCCTTTAATTCACCAAAAAAGTACTTCAGCACTCCCTGTAGATTGCTGAAACTTTTAACAATTATGGAAAAACACCCAATATGCAACTTAATTGCAGCAACAACCAGAATAAATAATCTAGCAATTCACCTGTAAGTAGTTGATGATGGCTTTAAATAGAACTGGTGGGGAAGGGGAGTTCCTTCTGCTATTCAACCTGTGTTCAGCTGTGGGAGGTTAAGAGAGGGCGTAGGCTGAAGCGTGGAGCTCCATAATGGCAACGTTGGTGTCAAATCAGAGTTGCATATTGATTGAGGTCATGATCTGCCTGCTCTGCATACTTCCGGTGGACGTTAACCCCTTTACCAATATGGCGTCCAGTGCACTTCATGTCAGAAGTGTGCACGCGTGTTGCGGACGCCATTTTGGAACTTTAACGGGCCTCATAGCACCCAAATAAATGGGCGCTACCTAGCCTAATTCTCCCACTCTCCCAGTTTATTTGGATCTCTGAACATCATTGGCATACAATATGATTTAAGTAAGTCATTCTGTGTTCACAGAAACCACCAACATAAAATTTATAAGCCATCTGTCCTGGTGACAGTTACCGCTGGCTTTTGCTGTTGTTATGTTATCTCATGCACATAAAAATACGTTACAAAGACACATTTGTTAGCAAATTTGGAATTTATATATTTTATATCCAGTTCTTCAGGAAATGGTGCACAAAAATGAAATCAAATAGAAAGCAACAGTAATACTTCTCCCCACATCAGTAATGATTAAAATATCACTCCAATTGAAATGATGATATGAAATTTCTGAGAATGTGTACACATGTTTTACTTTCTTTGAACTTTCCAGTCGATTTAACAGTTTTTAATGGTTTATGGAAAGTTCTACTGGAGGCAAGCCATTTTTCCACTTAAGATTTATAATTCAGTGATAGTAGAAGATTTGTCTTAAAAAATGTAGGAAAAATGCTCTTGTTGTGGGACACAGTCTAATGAACATACAACAATTTACATTTATATAGCGTATGTAAAGTATAAAAATGCCCCAAGGCGTTTAAATAAGAGCAATATCGATTCAAACATTTTTGACACTGAGCCACAGAAGGAGATATCAGGATAGATGACCAACAAATTGGGCAAAGAGGTATGTGTTAAGGGGTGTCTTAAAGGAGGAAAGAGAGATAGCGAGATTTAGGGAAGGGAGTTCCAGAGCTTAGGGCCCAGGCATCTGAAAGCACGGCCACCAATGCTGGAGTGATTAAAATCAGGAATGCGCAAGAGACCAGAATTGGAGGAGTGCAGAGATCTCAGAGGCATGTAGGGCTGGAGAAGGTTACAGAGGTAGGGAGGGGCGAGGCCCTGGAGGGATTTGAAAACAAGAATGAGGAATTTAAAATTGAGATGTTGTCGGACCTGGAGCCAGCGTAGGTCCGCAAACACAGGCGTGACGGGTGAACCAGACTTGGAGCAAGTTAAGATATGGGCAGGAGATTTTGGATATGCTCAACTTTATGTAGGGTGGAAGATGGGAGGCTGGTCAGGAGAGAAAAAATAGAAAGCAAGACTTGCATTTATATAGCGCCTTTCACGAACACCAGACGTCTCAAAGTGCTTTACATCCAACTATTGTAATGTAGGAAACCTGGCAGCCAGTTTGTGCACAGCAAGCTCCCAAAAACAGCAGTTTTTTTATTGACCAGATAATCTGTTTTTGTTATGTTGTTTGAGGGATAATCATCGGCCAGGACAGCGGGGATAACTCCCCTGCTCTTCTTCAAAATAGTGCCATGGGATCTTTCACATTCACCTGAGAGAGCAGACAGAGCTTCGATTTAACATCTCATCCAAAAGAAGGCACCTCCGACAGTGCAGCACTCCCTGAGCACTGCATTGGAGTGACAGCCTTGATTTATGTGCTCAAGTCCCTGGAGTGGGAAGTGAACACACAACCTTCTGCCTCAGAGACAAGAGTGTTACTAACTGAGCCACAGCATTGAACCAGAGAGCATTGGAATAGAGGTAACAAACGTATTGATGAGAGTTTTGGCAGCAGATGAGCTGAGGCGATGTTATGGAGGTTGAAGTCGGCAGTCTTGGTGAAGGAACGGATATGTGGTTGGAAGCTCATCTCGGGGTCCAACACAACACCATGATTGCGAACAGTCTGGCTCAGCTTCAGACAGTTGCCAGGGGTGGAAACGGGGGCCATGGAATGGAGTAATGAACAATGATCGACAGGTAAAGACTCTGTGGTTCATCCAGCCTGTCCCACACAATTGCGATACCGTGTGTGTCACAATATATACACTCTCCACCCCACTTGAAAATATGTGATCTCCTGGGAGAGGCAAAAATACAGATAAAAATCCAACTTATACCCTTATTTGAACAAGTTCAGAAAATGGAAATACCAAGCAGCATAAATTTCTGCAGAAACTTGATATTTTTGAAAGATGTGGCCCAGTTAAATGTTATAACTTACTGCTATTTGCCTCACTCAAGCAGCAAAATAAATTTTATGGTTCCAATATTTCACAAATGCACAAATATTATTTACAGCAGGGACAAATACAAGCCACAGTTGAACACCGTTTGTTGACCTGTCACCTCCCCGGAAGTGTGGTTGGAAGGAGCATTGTGCATTTCTGTACAAGGGGCATTTAAATGGAATTGGTATTTTGTGCCTAATTTGGCAAATTGTTGCCAAAGGAATCTTACTTCTATCTATATGTTAAACTTACTTGAACATCTCAGCTTATTTTAAAAAAAATGCAAAGTGCTTCTCTGTGATTGCAGCTGTTAATTTATTTATTATGTACACGTCAAAGCATCTACACAGCTGGGACAAACATGATCACTTAAAGCTATTTAATGCAAGCATAACAAACAGAGCACTAGGGAAACTAGTTTTTCAAATTTTCTAAAGCTTTTCACACAAGTTAGACTTATAAGAACATAAGAACATAAGAAATAGGAATAGGAGTAGGCCATAAGGCCCCTCAAGCCTGCTCCGCCATTCAATAAAGATCATGGCTGATCTGATCATGGACTCAGCTCCACTTCCCTGCCCGCTCCCCAAAAACCCTTATCCCTTATTGTTTAAGAAACTGTTTATTTCTGTCTTAAATTTATTCAATGTGTCAGCTTCCACAGCTCTCTGAGGCAACACATTCCACAAATTTACAACCCTCTGAGAGGAGAAATTTCTCCTCATCTCAGTTTTAAATGGCGACCCCTTATTCTAAGATCATGCCCTCTCGTTCTAGTCTCCTCCATCAGTGGAAACATCCTCTCTGCATCCACCTTGTCAAGCCCCCTCATAATCTTATACATTTCGATAAGCTCACCTCTCATTCTTCTGAATTGCAATGAGTTGAGGCCCAACCTACTCAACCTTTCCTCATAAGTCAACCCCCTCATCCCCAGAATCAACCTAGTGAACCTTCTCTGAACTGTCTCAAAGCAAGTATATCCTTTCATAAATATATGGAAACCAAAACTGCACGCAGTATCCCAGGTGTGGCCTCATCAAAACCTTGTACGGCTGTAGCAAGACTTTCCTGCTTTTATACTCCATCCCCTTTGCAATAAAAGCCAAGATACCATTGGCCTTCCTGATCACTTGCTGTACCTGCATACTTATGTTTCATGCACAAGTACCCCCCAGGTCCCACTGTACTGCGGCACTTTGCAATCTTTCTCCATTTAAATAATAACTTGCTCTTTGATTTTTTTTTCTGCCAAAGTGCATGACCTCACACTTTCCAACATTATACTCTATCTGCCAAAATTTTGCTCACTCACTTAGCCTGACTATGTCCTTTTGCAAATTTTTTGTGTCCTCCTCACACATTGCTTTTCCTCCCATCTTTGTATCGTCAGCAAACTTGGCTACATTACACTCAGTCTCTTCTTCCAAGTTGTTAATATAGATTGTAAATAGTTGGGGTCCCAGTACTGACCCCTGCGATACCCCACTAGTTACTGGTTGCCAACCAGAGAATGAACCATTTATCCCGACTCTCTGTTCTCTGTTAGTTAGCTAATCTTCTATCCATGCTAATATATTACTCCCGTGAACTTTTATCTTGTGCAGTAACCTTTTATGTGGCACCTTGTCAAATGCCTTCTGGAAGTCCAAATATACCACATCCACTGGTTCCCCTTTATCCACCCCGTTCGTTACATCCTCAAAGAGCTCCAGCAAATTTGTCAAATGTGACTTCCCCTATGCAGTCCATAAAAAAAAAATTAGGCACCAAATATTAATAGTTTATTTTATTTTTACTCGCTATAATACAGAGATTGAAAGACTCGCATTTATATAGTGTCTTTCATGATCACCGGATGCCCCAAAGCACTTTACAACCAATTAAGTACTGTTGAAGTGTAGTCACTGTTGTAATGTGGGAAACGCGGCAGCCAAAATGTGCACAGCAATGTGATAATGACCTGATAATCTGCTTTAGTGATGTTGGTTAATTATGAGGGATAAATATTGGCCAGGACATGGGGATAACTCCCATCAAAGTAGTGCTATGGGTTCTTTTACGTCAACCTGAGAAAGCAGATAGAGCCTCGGTTTAACGACTCATCCGAAAGACGGCACCTCCGACAGTGCAGCACTCCCTCAGCACTTTACTGGTCAACCTAGAATTTTGTGTTCAAGTCTCTGGAGTAGGACTTGAACCCGCAATCTTCATGACTCAGAGGCAAGTGTGCTACCCACCAAGCAACAGCTGGCACTCTATTTTTAAAAGCTATAATACATATTTATACTACCAGTCTTACTTTGCATTATTTCATCCTGATTCGTTCCCTCTTATTCTACTCCATACATGTCACTAACCATTCCTTGGCTAAAAGAGTGGCATAGTAATCTGATCACCTCTGAGATCTGATAATCTTATATTCTGATGATCAGATGACGTAACCTACCACCAGGAGATGCATGAGCTTATTTGGGTTGAACTCTCCTCTGATTTTTCCTCCCTGTCTGATCAGAAGGACGTCACTTACATTTTGGCCTAGAAACATAGACACATAGAAAATAGGTACAGTAGGCCATTTGGCCCTGCGCCACCATTCAATATGATCATGGCTGATCATGCAACTTCAGTACCCCATTCCTGCTTTCTCTCCATACCCCTTGATCCCTTTAGCTGTAAGGACCACACCTAACTCCCTTTTGAATATATCTAACGAACTGGCCTCAACAACTTTCTGTGGTAGAGAATTCCACAGGTTCACAATTCTCTGAGTGAAGAAGTTTCTCCTCATCTCGGTCCTAAATGGCTTACCCCTTATCCTTAGACTGTGACCCCTGGTTCTGGACTTCCCCAACATTGGGAACATTTTTCCTGCATCTAACCTATCTAAACCAGTCAGAATTTTAAACGTTTCTATGAGATCCCCTCTTATTCTTCTGAACTCCAGTGAATACAAGCCCAGTTGATCCAGTCTTTCTTGATATGTCAGTCCCGCCATCCCGGGAACCTTGAAACAAATGTTTTAATTTTTAGTTCGTTGTCTGTGAGAATTCTGCATTTAGATTGGCTGTTTAGACAGCTTGTTGACGTCAAAGCAGCTCTTCGCTGGAAATTCCCATTAACTTCTGTTGATTTCAATTCCATGTCAAAAACACAAAATTCTCGCCACAGAAATCGCAGAGATTGTATGACGCTTACTTTGGGGCAAGCGGTGAATGCCTTTGCTTCACCGCTGACTGCAAATTACGGGCCTGTATGTTACAACGAATAGCACTGATATTATTGAGTTTTAAAAATTAATCAGGATATTGTAAATGAAAAGTAGGAGAAGAAATTTGGCTGCTTTTCGCCTCCCTGTTAGCGCCTGCGGGGGTGGTACCGTGCGCTAAGGGGTTACCGACTGGGCGCAGAGAATTCAGCGATGCCCACGTACTTCCCTTCCAGTTTTATGCTGGCGCAAACACTTACCACCTTGGTCTCTAGCGCCATGTAGATCATGATATCATCAAGTGCGCAGCACCCTGTAACCGACCCGGATGTGAAATTCGCTCCCACCCCCTGCTGCATCGCCGGGCGTCAACAACGGCAGCAAGAGGAGGCGTTGTCATCTCGGCTGGCCGCTTGAGGAGCAATAGTTAAAGGAAGTGGTGTTCAGGTAGGCCAAACTTTATTCTTTGCACGGGTCTGGTGACTACTGAAAGTTTTTGAAGCCTCACTGCTGTGCAATGTCCAAGTCCTCCACTCGCTGAGAGTGATTGGGGCTGTAATGGCAGTCGCGCAGGTCCCCTGGCCACACAGAACTGACGATAAGAATGGAAACCATCATTGGCCCTTCTCTTTAAGTGAGGGAAGGAGCCTCTGATGTCGATAGCACTGCACTGCACAAACATCCATTGAAGCACTGACCACACTCGAGGCTACATAGTCCTCATGCCAGACACGAGACTCCCAAAGCAAGTGCTCCACTCGGAGCTCCTTCATGGCAAACAAGCCAAAGGTGGGCAGCGGAAACGCTACAAGGACACCCTCAAAGCCTCCCTGATAAAGTGCGACATCTCCACTGACACCTGGGAGTCCCTGGCCCAAGACCGCCCTAAGTGGAGGAAGTGCATCCGAGAGGGCACTGAGCACCTCGTTCTCAACGCCGAGAGCATGCAGAAATCAAGCGCAGGCTGCGGAAAGAGCGTGCAGCAAACCAATCCCACCCACCCCTTCTCTCAATGACTATCTGTCCCACTTGTAACAGGGTCTGTGGCTCTCGTATTGGACTGTTCAGCCACCAAAGAACTCACTTCAGGAGTGGAAGCAAGTCTTCCTCGATTCCGAGGGACTGCCTATGATGATGATGAGGCACTTTCTTCAGAGCTCTGCCACTACCGCCCCACTCACACACTTTAGCGCCCTAAGAGAAGTGGTTAGCACTTGATTTAGTGCTCCACTTCCCTCTTGGAGAGCTAAAGCTGAATATCCCAGGGGAAAAAAATGATTATCGCCTGGCGGTACTTTTCACAGATTTCAAAAGCTATCACCCCGAACAGGGCGCAATAGAATTTCCAGCCCTAAGATTCAGTAGCTAATAGGTAAATATTTTATTTGACAAACCGGGTTTAGGTCTGTTGAAGCGTTCCACCCAAAATATTTGCCTTCTTTTCTTTCAAAGACTAATCTCTGGTGCATTTGTACCATTTTGTGTTTTAAATTCTTTGGCCTAGAAATTCGATGCGTTTTTCAGGAGAGAAATGCATGCTGTGGTGTCCAATATGGGGTGCAGCATGCGCATGCTCAGTCTGCGCTGGAATTGTGCCGTGCGTAATATTGGTTCGGGTGCCCTATAGTCATCTGGGGTGGCCACCTAAAACTGGTTTAGGCCCATTGCCTGTACAAATTGGGGCTTAATGCCTGTTTCAACCTCATTGTTAAATTGGGTCGCAACGGTGTACAGCATGTGCCATACATGCTGCGGTCGGTTTTTCTCAGGTGCACAGCTGCCCTTAAAGGAATCACTGGAGGCTACGACCAAAACGGCAAGTCCAACATTTTATACTGATTGTGGAGCCAGGGTATGATTCAATTTTTGTACCATTCTGTGTATTTTTATGAAAGCAGTAATTTGGAAGTTTTGCAGCTAACATATGCTAGTTGTTTTAAATACAAAGACAAATCCTGAAGCTACTAGGAAAAGTAAAAGCACTTCTATGACATAAAACACCATTTGTCTATTAAGCATATAAATTACAGACATTATTCAGTACACAAAGGGTAGAGATGAGAGTGAAAGCCAAATGGGAATAGAAAGTTATCCAAATTTGGACACTAGAGATGATTTAACATTTTTCTGTTTGTTTTTTTTCTCTCCAGTGGGAACTCAAGATTTCCTGCTGGAAAATAGTGGTGTTATATGTGCAGTCGATCAGATTAGTGGCTGTGCTCGGGTATTATGGTCATGTGGGTCAGCGTGCTTGAACGATGTCAGAACCCATGTGAACAACATGATCCTGTTATTTGGGAGAAATGTCGACTGGGAAAGTGACAAGCTATGGGAGAAGATGAGTGGTGGATTGATGCTGCATGCATTTTTAAGAAAACGTCAGTATTAAAAAAAACATCTATTAGTAATTGCTGCATTTAATTTGAGTAGGGTTTTATCCATGAACTACACATTTTGAAGTAATTTGGTACTAAATATTACGAAGTTGAAATGAATGAGGAAGGATTCTTCTATAGATTTATTTGGAGACAGAGTAGCTGTTTACACTCAAGAGCACAATTTTTAAAAACAATGCTTAGCTAGCCTGTCTGCTCAATCTGCTCTCTTATGATGTGAAGTGAAAATATTAATTTAACATTCATTCATCACATAAGGGGAAGTTATCTGTGATCTAACTAAGCACAAGGTATAGGGGTACACATTTAACAATTATTTCTTAGAATTTTTACACATAAATATTTTCTTTGATGTACTGCTGACTAAATGTAATGAAAATCTATATATCCACGAATTTTCCTGAGCAAAAGGTAGCTGTAATGTTAATAATGGTAACTGAGAACAAGGGTTATTGTTTAGACTACAATAAGATAAGGGGAATGAAATTGGGGTGAGCCCTGCTAAAGTGAAAATTACTTACAAAAGTTCACTGTTAGAATGACTATCAGCAGGAACATATTTCTACCTCATGACCAGAAGACACAGGACAAATCCAACCCAGCCAATTACCACCTACACCTGATCATCAGCAAAGTGATGGAAGAAGTCAATCACAGTGCTATCATGTGGCATTTACCCACCAATAACCTGCTCACCAATGCTCAGTTTGGGTTTCGCCAGGATCACTCAGCCGCAGACCTCATTAAAGCCTTGGCCCAAACATGGACAAAAAAGCTGAATTTCAGAGGTGAGGTGAGAGTGACTGGCCACAAAATGTGGGAACAGCTGTGAGGCGTGAGTTCCTGTGCCAGGCGCGGAAGTCCCACCCTGCGACCTATATTCAGATTACCGCCCCCGAGAGGAAGTGCAGCCCAAAATATCACACTGCACGTCCTGTTGGGAGCAGGACGCAAAGCCTCCGTGAAATTCGCAGCGCTACACGGTGGGAAGCATAGTGCTGGCGCGTAGACGGGGCCTTGCCCATCACTAAAGGGGAGGGCTAAGCTGCCGACTCTGCAGGTGGGAAACTGGACCATCCCTGCACCACAAGGGAGTGAGGTGCCGTGGCAGCAGCCTGGCACACAAGCTGAGTGCCGGGCTGCAAGATCGAGGCACGGAACCCGCGATTCACTATCAAGAGGGCCGTGACTGGTAAGTCGGTCATTTTTTCCCCATTGCACACTTCCCCTTTAGTTATTGCCCCGCGAGCGGTCTGCAGTCCGGTATATGCCCCATGAAGCTATTGCGGGCATTGCCCGTGGCAGCTTCAAGGATGCAGCCGAATTTTTGCTTTTGGGCGCAAACGGGTCACTGCGCACAATGATGACATCATCATCGCCGGCGCAGCGATGCGAGGTGCTAGCAGTTACCGCTGCCACTAAACTCCCATGGAATTTCATGGGAGTCGATAGCAGCACCGCGCCCGGGAGAAAAGTCATTTGCGCACCATTAGCGCCCCCCCCACCCCCCACACACCCGGGGGCAATAACTAGAGTCGCAAACACCCTGAATTTCTCCCCCACTGTCTTTGAAATAAAGGCAACATTTGAAAGAGTGTGGCACTAAGGAGTTCTAGTAAAACTGAAGTCAATGGAGAACAGAGGAAAACTCTCCAGTGGCTGGGGTCATACCTGCCACAAAGGAAGATGATTGTGGTTGTTTGAGGCTGTTATATATGTAAACCTGTAAATACCTTGTTTAATCACCAGAGGACTCATCCCCTGGAGTCCCAACTATCGCACAATCCCTTGGGAGACCTGTACATAAGGAGGACACACAGGCTGGAAAGGCACTCTGGAGACCTGTAATAAAGGACTACGGTCACACATTACTTTGAGCTTACAGTATCTGGTCAGATTCTTTATTCAAGACATAACAACAGGCGATAAGATACAGATGACAAACCCTACTGCAACAATGCAGAGAACCGTGGGCATCCTGGAGAAATTGTCAAACGGACATGATTGGGAAACCTTCGTGGAGCGACTCGACCAATACTTCGTGGCCAACGAGCTGGAAGGAGAAGCGAATGCTGCCAAATGAAGGGTGATCCTCCTCACCGTTTGCGGGGCACCAACATATGGCCTTATGAAAAATCTGCTTGCTCCGCGAAACCCACAGAGAAGTCATACGATGATTTGGGCACACTGGTCCGGGAGCATCTAAACCCGAAGGAAAGCATTCTGATGGTGAGGTATCGGTTCTACACGTACAAGAGGTCTGAAGGCCAGGAAGTGGCGAGCTACGTCGCCGAGCTAAGGCGCCAAAAGGACATTACGATTTTGAAGAACACTTGGAGCACATGCTCAGGGACCTCTTTGTACTTGACATTGGCCATGAAGTAATACTTCGCAAACTTTTGACTGTAGAGATCCGAACCTTGAGTAAAGCCATAGTGATAGCCACCAGTGATAATATGAAACAAATCTCTCAGCACACAAATGTTGCTGCAAGTACTGTGAACAAAGTAATGTTGTTTTTGAATCGTAACGTACAGGGCAGGACTCACATGCCTGCAGCTGCACGTCCACAGATGTCTCAGAGTCCACCATCAAGGGTAGTGAATGCAAGGCCATTAACACCTTGTTGGCGCTGCGGAGGTGATCATCACTTCCATTCATGCCGCTTCAAAGGGTACGTTTGTAAGGGCTGTGGAACAATGAGGCACCTCCAACGTATGTGCAGGTGAACTGCAAACCCTGCTAATCCTGCAAACCACCATGTTGCAGAGGAGGACAGATCCACGGTGGATCATGATGAACCAGAGCCTCAGACTGAGGAGGCAGAGGTATATGGGGTGCACACATTTACCACAGTGTTCCCCGATAATGCTGAAGGTTGAATTAAATGGACTCCCGGCGTCAATGGAGCTGGTCACGGGCGCGAGCCAGTCCATAATGAGCAAAAGGACTTTCGATAAATTGTGGTGCAGCAAGGCCTCAAGGCCAGTCCGGACTCCCATTCGCATAAACTGAGAACGTACACAAAGGAACTGATTCCCGTAATCGGCAGTGCTACCGTAAAGGTCTCCTACGATGGAGCGGTGCACAATTTACCACTCTGGGTGGTACCGGGCGATGGATACATGCTGTTTGGCAGCAGCTGACTGGGAACGATGCGCTGGAACTCGGACAACGTCCGAGCACTCTCGTCCGTCAACGACACTTCATGTGACCAGGTCCTAAACAAGTTCCCCTCGCTGTTCAAACTGGGTATCGGGAAGTTCCAAGGAGCAAAAGTACAGATCCACTTGATTCCGGGGGCACAACCCCATCCATCACAGGCGAGAGCGGTACCGTACATGATGAGAGAGAGGGTGGAGATCGAGCTGGATGGGCTGCAACGAGAGGGCACCATTTCGCCGATCGAATTCAACGAGTGGGCCAGTCCAATTGTTCCAGTCCTCAAGGAAGACGGCACCGTCAAATTCTGTGGTGATTACAAAGTAACAATCAATCGTTTCTCCCTGCAGGATCAATAACCGTTACCAAAGGCAGACGACCTATTTGCGACACCGGCGGGAGGAAAAATGTTCACGAAGGTGGACTTGACCTCGGCCTACATGATGCAGGAACTGGAGGAATTATCAAAGGCCCTCACCTGCATCAACATGCACAAAGGTCTCTTCATTTACAACAGATGCCCATTTGGGATTCGATCAGCCACGGCGATATTCTAGAGAAACATGGAAAGCTTACTGAAGTTGGTCCCGCATACGGTGGTCTTCCAGGACGACATCTTGGTTACAGTTCGGGACACAGTCGAGCATCTGCAGAACCTGGAAGAGATTCTTAGTCAGCTTAATCGCGTAGGGCTCAGGTTAAAAAATTCGAAGTGCGTTTTCCTGGCGCCTGAAGTGGAATTCCTGGGGAGAAGAAACGCGGTGGACGGCATCAGGCCCAACGATTCGAAGATGGAGGCAATCAAGAATGCACCGAGGCCACAGAACGTGACGGAGCTGTGGTAGTTTCTAGGACTCCTGAACTACTTTGGTAACTTCTTACCGGGTCTCAGCACACTGTTAGAACCACGGCAGATTTACTGCGTAAAGGAGACGAATGGGTTTGGGGTAAAAGCCAAGAAAATGCTTTTGGAACAGCTAGAAAATTGTTATGCTCAAACAAATGCTTGTGTTGTATGATCATGTAAGCGTTTGGTATTAGCATGTGATGCGTCGTCACACAGTGTTGGGTGTGTATTGCAACAAGCTAATGAATCTGGGAAATTGCAACCGGTTGCTTATGCATCCAGAAGTCTGTCTAAGGCTTCTTGAAAAAGAAGTATTAGCATGTGTTTATGGGGTAATGAAAATGCATCAATATCTGTTTGGGCTCAAATTTGAATTGGAAACTGACCATAAGCCACTGATATCTCTCCTTTCTGAAAGTAAGGGGATAAATATGAATGCCTCGGCCCGCATCCAGAGATGGGCGCTCACGTTGTCCGCATACAACTACACCATCCATCACAGGCCAGGCACAGAAAACTGTGCCGATGCTCTCAGTAGGCTTCCATTGCCCACCACAGAGGTGGAGATGGCACAGCCCACAGATTTAGTTATGGTAATGGAAGCATTTGAGAGTGAGCAATCACCTGTTGCTGCCCGACAGATTAGAACCTGGATGAGCCAGGACCTCTTACTGTCCTTAATAAAAAATTGTGTGCTTCACGGGAGCTGGTCCAGTGTCCCATTAGAAATGCAGGAAGAAATAAAACTGGACCAGCGGCACAGAGATGAAATGTCCATACAGGCAGACTGCCTCCTATGGGGTAATCGGGTAGTGGTGCTAAAAAATGGCAGGGACACTTTCATTAGTGACCTCCACAGTACCCACCCAGGCATTGTAATGATGAAAGCGATAGCCAGATCCCACGTGTGGTGGCCCGGTATCGATGCAGACTTAGAGTCCTGCGTGCACAAATGTAACACATGTTCACAGTTAAGCAATGCACCCAGGGAGGCGCCACTAAGTTTATGGTCCTTGCCCGCCAAACCATGGTCCAGGGTCCATGTCGACTATGCAGGCCCATTCTTAGGAAAAATGTTTCTTGTGGTCGCAGATACATACTCCAAATGGATTGAATGTAAGATAATGTCGGCAAGCACGTCCGCTGCCACCATTGAAAGCCTGCGGGCCATGTTTGCCATGCACAGCCTGCCTGATGTCCTTGTGAGTGACAATGGGCCGTGTTTCACCAGTGCCAAGTTCAAAGAGTTCATGACCCGCAATGGGATCAAACATGTCACATCTGCTCCATTTAAACCAGCGTCCAATGGTCAGGCAGAGCGAGCAGTGCAAACAATCAAGCAGAGCTTGAAGAGGGTAACTGAAGGTTCACTGCAGACTCGCCTATCCCGAGTCCTGCTTAGTTACTGCACAAGACCCCACTCGCTCACTGGAGTTCCCCCCGCTGAACTGCTCATGAAAGGGGCACTTAAGGCAAGAATCTCGTTCGTTTACCCTGATCTACAGGAACAGGTAGAGAGCAGGCGGCTTCAACAGAATACATGTCATGGTCGCGCAAATGTGTCACATGAAATCGAGATTAATGATCCTGTATTTGTGTTGAACTATGGACAAGGTGCCAAGTGGCTTCCTGGCATTGTCGTAGCCAAAGAGGGGAGTAGGGTGTTTCTGGTCAAACTTTCAAATGGGCTCACCTGCAGAAAAACTTGGACCAAACAAAACTCAGATTCACGGACTATCCAGAACAATCCACAATAGACTCTATCTTTTTTGACCCCACAACACACACACAAGTGGTAACCGACCCAGCGGTTGACCACGAAGCAGGACCCATCACCTGCAACAGCCCAGCAGGACTCACCACACCCAGCAGCCCGGCAAGGCCAGCTGCGCAGCAACCCAGCGAGGACCCAACAAACGACTCACCAAAACCAGCATTTGCACCGAGACGATCAACCAGGGAAAGGATGGCCCTAGATCGACTCACATTGTAAATAGTTTGGGAGGGAGTGTTGTTATATATGTAAACCTGTAAATACCTTGTTTAACCACCAGAGGGCTCATCCCCTGGGGTCCCAAGGGATCCCACAATCCCTTGGGAGAACCTGAACATAAGGAGGCCTCACAGACTGGAGAAGCACAGTGGAGACCGGTAATAAAGGTCTACGGTCACACTTTACTTTGAGCTTACAATATCTGGTCAGATTCTTTATTTAAGACATAACAGAGGCCAATCATCAAAGCCCCTGGACATCGCTGTGGAAGTTTCTCAGGGCAGTGTCCTGGATCCAACTATCTTCAGCTGCATCAAAAATTACCTTCCTTCCATCATAAGCTCCGAATTGGGGTTGTTCACTGATAATTGCACAGTGTTCAGTTCCATTCACAATTCCACAAATAATGAAACAGTCTGTGCCCACATGCAGCAAGACCTGGACAACATCCAGACTTGGGCTGATAAGTGACAAGTCACATTCACGCCACACAAGTGCCAGGCAATGGACATCGCCAACAGGAAAGAGCCCAATTATCTCCCCCAAATAGTTACCTCCATTACTGTCTGAATACATGCAGCTGTTCATACTGGAAGTGGTACATAAACAATTGAGAAACCCTCCATCCCCATTGCAGCACAGAATGCTGTGGTATCAGTCCAGTTATGCCAGCTTACCCTAATGTTCGACTGTAGTGCAGGATATTGGTGTGATTCCAGGCATTAATAATGGGACTGCCAAACTCACTGCTTCTGACCACTGCATAGTCCACTGATTCCTTGTGTTATCGCTAACATGTTGAATTTCATTATTGTGTGCAATTTAGAGCTGGTCAGAAGAAAATCAATAAATTAGTCAAAAATTGTGTTTATGATGATACATCAAAGGCAGCCCCGTCTCAGAAATAGCTTGAAAAACTAGTCAAAGCGAAAGCATGGAAATCGGGTGTGGGGGTGGGGGCGGGGTTGGTGGAACAGTGAATGAAGGGAAAGCAATCTGGCTCTAGTACTCATGCTACCCAACTGCCAACATTGGTCGTTCTATGCTTATTCCACGCTACTGTCTCCTTTCCTTTGACTGGAAGCTTTTCAATGCAGGGATCAAAAACCAACAAAACAACATCTGCTGTCTGGCAACACTGTACATTTATTCAGATGATGAATTGAAGGCAATTTGCAAACATTGCGAGTCATCAGCAGGGACACTTGGGAACAACACTGTTAATGACCCACCTGAAAATAAATGCATCCAAAATGATTTGTAGCATGGTCATGGGGAAAGGAAAGAGGGTGCTTTCAGAGAAGTTCATTTGATGTGACAGTGTGGATGCTATTTATGGAAGTGTAGATGATGCTGTTGGGTCAGATCTGATTTGTCATGCAGGTCGAGATCAAGGTGCTCCAATAATGTGAAAGTACAATCTAAGCCAGATCCTCCTCAAAGTCACAATTCCGTGTGTGCAATCACTGAAAAATGTATTCTGAAGTCATAACTATTAACAAATTTACAACGATAACAATTTTGACTGCATCCTGATTTATCAAAATGTTCAACTAGATACTTGGTCCAAGGTCCCTATTTTGTTTCTCGAGCGTTGATAAACTTAGGAATAACTTAAGGTTTTAATATCGTCCATGGCTAACTTTCATGAAAACGACATCAGTACAAAGTGGGGAACACGTCACACTTGGCATTTATTTTTCGCTAAAATTAGAACACAATAACATTTGGGTATTTTTGATCTTCTTTTCTTCACAAAAAACAATTTGGGGATTATGTTTTAAGTGTTGTGCTTTAAAACAAAGTGAATTCGCACAGCTTTATACATAGAGCCCACAGGCTGTAGACATGAATGATGTTTACTAAAGTCAGATGAGCTAGTTTACAGAATGTCCCTTCTCACAGTCTATTTTAGATATAAGAATCTATTTCCTTATCCCTGCCCACTGGGCAGGATAACGTTAAGCAATTCGTCATCTCATCTCATAAATCCAACAAATATTCAAATCCATTATGATGTGGATAATTCTATTCATGTCGGTACTGCAAGAGATAGATGTCTATTGAGAATATACTCCTGGGAGAGAGGGTAGTCGGTTTGGATTATCAGACTGTCTGGCAAATCTCTGCATAGGAAGGTGTCTGCTTCCTGGGTCAGAGTTAACAGAAAATAATGGAAAATCTATGGTTGGGGCAGTCAGATTTTAAAGAAGAGATATAAGCCCAAGTCCCAGAGCTGAAAGCTAAAACTGCCAGAGATCAGCTTTTACAGTTAGATGGCATCTGAAAGGAAGATAATACCAAAAGCAAGTGAGGGCGAGCAGTTTATTATTTTTTCTCCATGATTTCGAGGAGAAAAATAAGAATTCTCAAAGTAAATGGAATTTCCTCTGACTTTTACTTGGTATGTTCACTTGCTGTCAGTGAAATAAAGCAGCTGAACAATTTATATCTGGGCCTTGCCTTTCTAAATGTTTCTGAATTCATCTTCAAAAAGATTGGACGCGTGCAAATGAGAGCACATACAAATGACACAATACCCAGTTCAAATCACAAAGGCACCCATCGTGTTAAGTTTTTAATATTAGTTCCTGGGATATGGGTGTCGCTGGCAAGGCCAGCATATATTGCCCATCCCTAATTGCCCTTGAGAAGGTGATAGTGAGCCGCCTTCTTCAACTGCTGCAGTCCACGTAGTGAAGGTATTCCCACAGTACTGTCAGCGAGGGTGTTCTAGGATTTTGAGCCAGAAACGATGAAGGGACAGTGATATATTTCCAAGTCAGGATGGTGTGCGACTTAGAATCATAGAAACATAGAAAATAGGTGCAAGAGTAGGCCATTCGGCCCTTCGAGCCTGCACCACCATTCAATAAGATCATGGCTGATCATTCTCTCAGGACCCATTTCCTGCTTTCTCTCCATACCCCTTGATCCCTTTAGCCGTAAGGGCCATATCTAACTCCCTCTTGAATATATCCAATGAACTGGCATCAATAACTCTCTGCAGCAGGGAATTCCACAGGTTAACAACTCTCTGAGTGAAGATGTTCTTCCTCATCTCAGTCCTAAATGGCTTACCCCATATCCCAAGACTGTGTCCCCTGGTTCTGGACTTCTCCAACATCGGGAACATTCTTCCCGCATCTAACCTGTCCAGTCCCGTCAGAATCTTATATGTTTCTATGAGATCCCCTCTCATCCTTCTAAACTCCAGGGTATAAAGGCCCAGTTGATCCAGTCTCTCCTCATATGTCAGTCCTGCCATCCCGGGAATCAGTCTGGTGAACCTTTGCTGCACTCCCTCAATGGCAAGAACATCCTTCCTCAGATTAGGAGACCAAAACTAAACACAGTATTCCAGGTTGAGGCCTCACCAAGGCCCTGTACAACTGTAGTAAAATCTCCCTGCTCCTGCACTCAAATCCCCTAGCTATGAAGGCCAACATGCCATTTGCCTTCTTCACCGCCTGCTGTACCTGCATGCCAACTTTCAATGACTGATGAACCATGACACCTAGGTCTCGTTGCACCTCCCCTTTTCCTAATCTGCCACCATTCAGATAATATTCTGCCTTCGTGTTTTTGCCACCAAAGTGGATAACCTCACATTTATCCACATTATACTGCATCTGCCATGCATTTGCCCACTCACCCTGCAGCCTCTTAGCGTGCTCCTCACAGCTCACACTGCCACCCAGCTTAGTGTCATCTGCAAACTTGGAGATATTACACTCAATTCCTTCATCTAAATCATTAATGTATATTGTAAAGAGCTGGGGTCCCAGCACTGAGCCCTGCAGCACTCCACTAGTCACTGCCTGCCATTCTGAAAAGGACCCGTTTATCCCGACTCCCTGCTTGCTGTCTGCCAACCAGTTCTCTATCCACACCAATACATTACCCCAATACCATGTGTTTTGATTTTGCACACCAATCTCTTATGTGAGACCTTGTCAAAGGCCTTTTGAAAGTCCAAATACTCCGCATCCACTGGTTCTCCCTTGTCCACTCTACTAGCTACATCCCAAAAAAATTCCAGAAGATTTGTCAACAATGATTTCCCTTTCATAAATCCATGCTGACTTAGACCGATCCTGTCACTGCTTTCCAAATGCGCTGCTATTTCATCCTTAATAATTGATTCCAACATTTTCCCCACTACTGATGTCAGGCTAACTGGTCTATAATTACCCGTTTTCTCTCTCCCTCCCATTTTAAAAAGTGGTGTTACATCAGCTACCCTCCAGTCCATAGGAACTGATCCAGAGTCGATAGACTGTTGGAAAATGATCACCAATGCATCCACTATTTCTAGGGCCACTTCCTTAATTACTCTGGGATGCAGACTATCAGGCCCCGGGAATATATCTGCCTTCAATCCCATCAATTTCCCCAACACAATTTCCCGCCTAATAAGGATATCCTTCAGTTTCTCCTTCTCACTAGACCCTCTGTCCCCTAGTATTTCTGGAAGGTTATTTGTGTCTTCCGTCATGAAGACAGAACCAAAGTATTTGTTTCGTTGGTCTGCCATTTCTTTGTTCCCCATTATAAATTCACCTGAGTCCGACTGCAAGGGACCTACGTTTGTCTTCACTAATCTTTTTCTCTTCACATATCTAAAGAAGCTTTTGGAGTCAGTTTTTATGTTCCTGACAAGCTTCCTCTCGTACTCTATTTTCCCCCTCCTAATTAAACCCTTTGTCCTCCTCTGCTGTATTCTAAATTTCTCCCAGTCCTCAGGTTTGCGGCTTTTTCTGGCCAATTTATATGCCTCTTCCTTGGATCTAACACTATCCTTAATTTCCGTTGTTTGTCACGGTTGAGCCACCTTCCCTGTTTTATTTTCACTCCAGACAGGGATGTACAATTGTTGAAGTTCATCCATGTGCTCTATAAATGTTTGCCATTGCCTATCCACTGTCAACCCTTTAAGTATCATTTGCCAGTCTATTCTCGCCAATTTACGCCTCATACCGTCGAAGTTAGCTTTCCTTAAGTTCAGGACCCTAGTTTCTGAATTAACTGTGTCACTCTCCACCTTAATAAAGAATTCTACTATATTATGGTCACTCTTTCCCAAGGGGCCTCGCACAACAAGATTGCTAATTAGTCGCTTCTCATTACACATCACCCAGTCTAGGATGGTCAGTTCTCTAGTTGGTTCCTTGACATATTGGTCAAGAAAACCATCCCTAATACACTCCAGGAAATCCTCCTCCATCGCATTGCTACCAGCCTGGTTAGCCCAATCTATATGTAAATTAAAGTCGACCATGATAACTGCTGTACCTTTATTGCACACATCCCTTATTTCTTGTTTGATGCTGTCCCCAACCTCACTACTACTGTTTGGTGGCCTGTACACAACTCCCACCAGTGTTTTCTGACCTTTGGTATTCTGTAGCTCCACCCATACAGATTCCACATCATCTAAGCCAATGTCCTTCCTTACTATTGCATTAATTTCCTCTTTAACCAGCAATGCCACCCCGCCTCCTTTTCCTTTTTGTCTATCCTTCCTAAATGTTGAATACCCCTGGATGTTGAGTTCCCAGCCTTGGTCACCCTGGAGCCATGTCTCCGTGATGCCAATTACATCATATCCATTAACTGCTATCTGTGCAGTTAATTCGTCCACCTTATTCCGAATACTCCTCGCATTGAGGCACAGAGCCTTCAGGCTTGTCTTTTTAACACACTTTGCCCCTTTAGACTTTTGCTGTAATGTGGCCCTTTTTGTTTTTTGCATTGGGTTTCTCTGCCCTCCACTTTTACTATTCTCCTTTCTATCTTTAGCCTCTGTCACCCTTTTATTTCCCTCTAAAAGGGAGACAGACTAGCAAACACTCCCCCTAGGACTTGGAGGGGAACATGGAGATGCTGTTGTTCCCATGCACCTTCTGCCCTTGTCCTTCTAGATAGTAGAGGTCATGGGTTTGGGATGTGCTGTCGAAGAAGCCTTGGCAAGTTGCTGCAGTGCATCTTGTAGAAGGTACACACTGCAGCCACGGTGCACCGTTGGCTATTGTATAATTAGATATTGGGCAGTGTGAGCATTATCTTCAATGCTAGATGTTCAGACTGCTTATGGGTGTGATCATCAACACACTATAGCCAAGAAAATATCTATGACAGACCTGAAACGTGTAACAATAGCGCATTGTGAGGTAAAATGATTGAAGATCATGAGCCAGTGACTGGCAAGGTTGAAAATGGCTTTCTGGCTTTCATGAAGTTGTTAGATTGTGGAATTGTCAGATATAACTAGAATTAGTAGTGTTGTTTTCATGGATGCTGACATTAATGATTTCTGGTGGTTATGGAAACTTTAGGTTCAAAATCACCTTCACTACCATCAGATAGCAGGCTGTTATCAAAGCAGCTGAATAAAATCCAGATTGATCTTTGGGCAAGACTTGTTTTTTTAAAAGGTAAAAGCATGGTGTGAGCAGTGGTGTTTATCCTACTGCAGGTCGTGGGACGACCACCCTTCTTTGACCTGCATTGGTCGGTCCTTTCTTCATTCATTTACTTCTTTCTCAATTAAATTATGTAAAATAAATTAAAACATTGTGGGGACAAAATTTCCCCTCGCACTGTTTGGAGGCGGTAACCTTCCGAGACCGAGACATTTATCACCTGACCCGAGAGTTCCCCGCCCCCTCCGGCATGGCATTCTCCCCTTCTGCCCCTCAACAGAGGCGGAGCACTATTGAAGCACTCTGTGTCCATGGACTGGCACTCCCGGGACGTAGCATGCACTAAGTCCAGCGCGTGCTCCGGAGTCCAGCGCCACGCTGGCAACGTCAACGCTCCGCATAGCGCTGACGTGGCAGAAGCCTCTCCCCTTCAATTAAAGGGGAGGGTCACTGCATGCTCTCCAGTTCCTTTGGCAACAGCCCAACACCCATAACGGAGTTGCAGGATGGCGACCTGGTCGAGGCTAGGGCCGCCATTGTCGGGCCAACAGAAGTGGCGGTTGGCAGAAAAATATGGCAGCCCATGGTGCAAACGGCCTCCTCTTTAAGGGGCAACCGCAAAGCTGGCAGTGACATCAGCCGGCGCGTTCCTCGCAACCCGTGGGGCAATTACCCCCACGGGACACAAGGGGTCAGCGTGCATGCTGATGATGTCATCGCCTTGCGTGCGCCAGCCCGGGGCCCAAATCGCGGGGCACGCCACTAAAAACATGTTTCCTAAACCTCCGGGGCAATTTCCCTGGAGGCACTATCGTCCCCTTCCCCTCGGCGAAACCTCGTTGCGCCCCATTAGTGCCCCCCGGAGGCGTTAATGGGGCTATAGTAAAGGGCAATTTCACCCCCTGTGTGTCCCCCAAGAGCTAATAGAAGAGTCACTCTTCCATTTAACCCCTTGTTGGCACCCCTGGGTGCAGGTTGTGCTTACTCGGGTGGAAATCAGATATCTGAGGAACGTTCCTGCTCACTTTCTTCCAAATCACATTTTTTAGCATCACAAGCAGCATATTCTTACCTCACCGATCAATGTTACAGCTGGTATGTGTTCACTATCGAGCCTTGAAAAAGAACAAGAATTACCAATCTGCCAATATATGAAACTATAGTGCAATCACCAGAGGTTCCACAGAACATAAGAAATGGAAGCAGGAGTAGGCCATTTGGCCCCTCGAGTCTGCTACACCATTCAATAAGATCATGGCAGATCTGATCATGGACTCAACTCCACTTCTCTGCCTGCTCCCCCTAACCTTTTACTCCCTTAGCGCACAAAAATCTGTCTATCTCTGCCTTAAATATATTCAGTGACCCAGCCCTCACAGCTCTCTGGTGCAGAGAATTCCATACATTTACAACCCTCTGAGAGCAGAAATTCCTCCTCATCTCAGTTTTAAATGGGCGGCCCCTTATTCTAAGACTATGTCCCCTAGTTTTAGTTTCCCCTATGAGTGGAAATATCCTCTCTGCATCCAACTTGTTGAGCCCCCTCATTATCTTATATGTTTCGATAAGATCACCTCTCATTCTTCTGAACTCCAATGTGTATAGGCCCAACCTACTCAATCTGTCTTCTTAAGTCAACCCCCTCATCTCCGGAATCAACCTGGTGAACTTTCTCTGAACAGCCTCCAGTGCAAGTATATCCTTCCTTAAATACGGTGACCAAAACTGTACGCAGTACTTCAGGTGTCGCCTCACCAATTTCTTGTACAGTTGTAGCAGGACTTATCTGCTTTTATACTTTATCCCCCTTGCAATAAAGGTCAATATTCCGTTTGTCTTCCTGATTACTTGCTGTACCTGCAGACTCACTTTTTGTATTTCATGCACAAGGACCCCCAGGTCTCTCTATACTGCAGCACTTTGCAATTTTTCTCCAATTAAATAATAATTTACTTTTCTATTTTTTCTGCAAAAGTGGGTAACCTCACATTTTCCCACATTATACTCCATCTGCCAAATTTTTGCCCACTCACTTAGCCTGTCTATATCACTTTTCAGATTTTTTATGTCCTCCTCACAATTTGCTTTCTCACCCAACTTTTTATCATCAGCAAACTTGGCTACATTACACTCGGTCCCTTCATTCAAGTCATTAATATAGATTGTAAATAGTTGAGAACCCAGCACTGATTCCTGTGGCACCCCACTAGTCACTGTTTGCCAACCGGAAAATGACCCATTTATCCCGATTCTCTGTTTTCTGTTAGTTAGCCAATCCTCTAACCATGCTAATATATTACCCCCAACCCCATGAACTTTTATCTTGTGCAGTAACTTTTTATATGGCACCTTATCGAATGCCTTCTGGAAATCCAAATACACCACATCCACTGGTTCTCCCTTATCCACCCTGCTTGTTACATCCTCAAAGAACTCCAGCAAATTTGTCAAACTTGATTTCCCTTCCATAAAACCATGCTGGTTCTGCTTGATTGAATTATCCTTTTCCAAATGTCCCGCTACTGCTTTTTAATAATGGACTCTGGCATTTTCCCAATGCTAACTGGTCAGGCTAACTGGTCTATAGTTTCCTGCTTTTTGTCTGCCTCCTTTTTTAAATAGGGATGTTACATTAGCGGTTTTCCAATCCGCTGGGACCGCCCCAGAATCCAGCTAATGAAATCAGCTCTGAAAAGACAACCAAGTCAGCTGTCCTATGTCGCCTGATTTAACCTCAACTATTTGTCAATTATTGGAATTAAGACTGATTGCTAGACTGCCATTTTGGGAAAAAATCAATAAACAATAATCAAGAAGCTTGAGCCAGGTTAGTTGAAAACTCTTAAAAGACCAAACTCTTAACAGACTGAGCTATTAAAAAAGATTGTAAGAGAATGGCAAGTAAGCAAGCAGGCAGGCACCCACAGGGATGGCAGATCAAGCTTCAATAATATTTTTAAATTTTAGAAATATGTTTATTGCCAATCCATCACCTAGCTATAATAAATACAGAAAATGTTGGAAATACTCAGCAGGTCAGGCAACATCTGGGGAGAAAGAAACAGAGTTAACATTTCAGGTTGATGACCCTTCATCAAAACTGGAAAAAGTCAGTTGTAACAGAGTTTTAAGCAAGTGCAGAGGCAGCGAAAGGGGGGAGGGGAGGAAAGAACAAAAAGGAAGATCTGTGATAGGATGGAAGGCAGGAGTGATTAAAAGACAAAAGGGATGATGAGGCAATCAAATGGAGATGGTAATGGGACAAGTTGAGAAACAAAAGATGAGTCTAGATGAAGTTTAAATGGAAATGGTAGAATCAACAACAGCTGCCATGTGAAAAAAAATAGGGGCAGAGGTTATGCTCTGTAATTATTGAAGTCGATGTTGGGTCCAGAAGGCTGCAAAGTGCCTAATTAAATGATGAGGTGTTGTTCCTCGAGCTTATGTTGAGCTTTGTTGGAACAGTGTAAGAGACCGAGGACGGAGAGATCAGAATGGGAGTGGAGCAGAGAATTAAAGTGACAGGTGACCGGAAGCTTGGCGTCACACTTACGGACTGAACGGAGGTGTTCCACAAAGTAGTCACCCAATCTGCCTTTGGTCTCCCCAGTGTAGAGGAGATCGCACCGTGTGCATCGAATACAGTATACTAAATTGAAAGGAGTACAAGTAAATCGATGTTTCACCTGGAAGGAATGTGTGGAGCCCTGGACATGGGAAGAAAGGAGGTAAAAGGGCAGGTGTTGCATCTCCTGCACTTGCGCAAGAACATCCCGTGGGTTGGGAGTGATTGAGGAGTGGACCAGGGTGTCGTGGAGGGAACAGTTTCTCTGAAATGCTGAAAAGTTACATAGAAACATAGAAAATAGGTGCAGGAGTAGGCCCTTCGAGCCTGCACCACCATTCAATAAGATCATGGCTGATCATTCACCTCAGTACCCCTTTCCTGCTTTCTCTCCATACCCCTTGATCCCTTTGGCCGTAAGGGCCATATCTAACTCCCCCTTGAATATATCCATGGAACTGGCATCAACAACTCTCTGCGGCAGGGAATTCCACAGGTTCACAACTCTCTGAGTGAAGAAGTTTTTCCTCATCTCAGTCCTAAATGGCTTACCCCTTAACCTTAGACTGTGTCTTCTGGATCTGGACTTCCCCGACATCGGGAACATTCTTCCTGCATCTAACCTGTCCAGTCCCGTCAGAATTTTATATGTTTCTATGAGATCCCCTCTCATTCTTCTAAAGTCCAGTTGATCCAGTCTCTCTTCATATGTCAGTCCTGCCATCGCGGGAATCAGGCTGGTGAACCTTCGCTGCACTTCCTCAATAGCAAGAACGTTCTTCCTCAGATTAGGAGACCAAAACTGAACACAATATTCCAGGTGAGGCCTCACCATGGCCCTGTACAACTGCAGTAAGACCGCCCTGCTCTTATACTCAAGTCCCCTAGCTGTGAAGGCCAACATAACATTTGCCTTCTTCACCGCCTGCTGTACCTGCATGCCAACTTTCAATGACTGATGTACCATGACACCCAGGTCTCGTTGCACCTCCCCTTTTCCTAATCTTCCGCCATTCAGATAATATTCTGCCTTCGTGTTTTTGCCACCAAAGTGAATAACCTCACATTTACCCACATTATACTGCATCTGCCATGCACTTGCCCACTCATCTGACCTGTCCAAGTCACCCTGCAGCCTCTTAACATCCTCCTCACAGCTCACACCACCACCCAGCTTAGTGTCATCTGCAAACTTGGAGATATTACATTCAATTCCTTCATCTAAATCATTAATGTATATTGTAAATAGCTGGGGTCCCAGCACTGAGCCCTATGGCACCCCACTAGTCACTGCCTGCCATTCTGAAAAGGACCCGTTTATCCCGACTCTCTGCTTCCTGTCTGCCAACCAGTTCTCTATCCATGTCAGTACGTTACCCCCAATACCATGTGCCTTAATTTTGCACACCAATCTCTTGTGTGGGACCTTGTCAAAAGCCTTTTGGAAGTCCAAATACACGACATCCACTGGTTCTCCCTTGTCCACTCTACTGGTTACATCCTCAAAAAATTCTAGATTTTATCAAACATGATTTCCCTTTCATAAATCCAAACTGACTTGTTCCGATCCTGCCACTGCTTTCCCAATGAGCTGCTATTTCATCCTTAATAATTGATTCCAACATTTTCCCCACTACTGATGTCAGGCTAACCGATCTATAATTACTTGTTTTTTCTCTCCCTACTTTTTTAAAAAGTGGTGTTGCATTAGCTACCCTCCAGTCCGTAGGAACTGATCCAGAGTCGATAAACTGTTGGAAAATGATCACCAATGCATCCACTATTTCTAGGGCCACTTCCTTAAGTACTCTGCAATGTAGACTATCAGGCCCCGGGGATTTATCGGCCTTCAATCCCATCAATTTCCCTAACACAATTTCCTGCCTAAGAAGGCTATCCTTCAGTTCCTCCTTCTCACTAGACCCTCGGTCCCCTAGTATTTCCGAAAGGTTACTTGTGTCTTCCTTCGTGAAGACAGAACCAAAGTATTTGTTTCGTTGGTCTGCCATTTCTTTGTTCCCCATTATGAATTCACCTGAATCTGACTGCAAGGGACCTATGTTTGTCTTCACTAATCTTTTTCTCTTCACATATCTATAGAAGCTTTTGCAGTCAGTTTTTATGTTCCTGACAAGCTTCCTCTCATACTCTATTCTCCCCCTCCTAATTAAACCCTTTGTCCTCCTCTGCTGCATTCTAAATTTCTCCCAGTCCTCAGGTTTACTGCTGGCGGAAATTATAGCAGATGCATTCGTTATAATC
The DNA here is from genome assembly GCF_044704955.1 of Pristiophorus japonicus. Taxonomy (NCBI): domain Eukaryota; kingdom Metazoa; phylum Chordata; class Chondrichthyes; family Pristiophoridae; genus Pristiophorus; species Pristiophorus japonicus. The sequence continues at coordinate 281,228,733 of NC_091979.1, forward strand.
TACCAAAATTCTCTGGACTCTGGGGAGGTACCATCGGATTGGAAAGCAGCTAATGTAACGCCTTGGTTTAAAAAAGGGGGCAGACAAAAGGCAGGTAACTATAGGCCGGTTAGTTTAACATCTGTAGTGGGGTAAATACTTGAAACTATCATTAAGGAAGAAATAGTGGGACATCTAGATAGGAATAGTACAATCAAGCAGAAGCAACATGGATTCATGAAGGGGAAATCATGTTTAACTAATTTACTAGAATTCTTTGAGGCTATAACGAGCATGGTGGATAGAGGTGTACCGATGGATGTGGTGTATTTAGATTTCCAAAAGGCATTCGATAAGGTGCCACACAAAAAGTTACTGCAGAAGATAAAGGTATGCGGAGTCAGAGGAAATGTATTAGCATGGATTGAGAATTGGCTGACTAACAGAAAGCAGAGAGTCAGGATAAATGGGTCCTTTTCGGGTTGGAAATCGGTGGTTAGTGGTGTGCCACAGGGATCGGTGCTGGGACCACAACTGTTTACAATATACATAGATGACCTGGAAGAGAGGACAGAGTGTAGTGTAACAAAATTTGCAGATGACACAAAGATTAGTGGGAAAGCGGGTTGTGTAGAGGACACAGAGAGGCTGCAAAGAGATTTAGATAGGTTAAGCGAATGGGCTAAGGTTTGGCAGATGGAATACAATGTCGGAAAATGTGAGGTCATCCACCTTGGAAAAAAAAACAGTAAAAGGGAATATTATTTGAATGGGGAGAAATTACAACATGCTGCGGTGCAGAGGGACCTGGGGGTCCTTGTGCATGAATCCCCAAAAATTAGTTTGCAGGTGCAGCAGGTAATCAGGAAGGTGAATGGAATGTTGCCCTTCATTGCGAGAGGGATGGAGTACAAAAGCAGGGAAGTCCTGCTGCAACTGTACAGGGTATTGGTGGAGCCGCACCTGGAGTACTGCGTGCAGTTTTGGTCACCTTACTTAAGGAAGGATATACTAGCTTTGGAGGGGGTACAGAGACGATTCACTCGGCTGATTCCGGAGATGAGGGGGTTACCTTATGATGATCGATTGAGTAGACTGGGTCTTTACTCGTTGGAGTTCAGAAGGATGAGGGGGTGATCTTATAGAAACATTTAAAATAATGAAAGGGATAGACAAGATAGAGGCAGAGAGGTTGTTTCCAGTGGTCGGGGAGACTAGAACTAGGGGGCACAGCCTCAAAATATGGGGGAGCCAATTTAAAACCGAGTTGAGAAGGAATTTCTTCTCCCAGAGGGTTGTGAATCTGTGGAATTCTCTGTCCAGGGAAGCAGTTGAGGCTAGCTCATTGAATGTATTCAAATCACAAATAGATAGATTTTTAACCAATAAGGGAATTAAGGGTTATGGGGAGCGGGCGGGTAAGTGTAGCTGAGTCCACGGCCAGATCAGCCATCATCTTGTTGAGTGGTGGAGCAGGCTCGAGGGGCTAGATGACCTACTCCTGTTCCTAATTCTTATGTTCTTATGTTCTTGTTCTGGCCAATTTATATGCCTCTTCCTGGGATTTAACACTATCCTTAATTTCCCTTGCTAGCCACGTTTGAGCCACCTTCCCCATTTTATTTTTACTCCAGACAGGGATGTACAATTGTTGAAGTTCATCCATGTGATCTTTAAATGTTTGCCATTGCCTATCCGCCGTCAACCCTTTAAGTATCATTCGCCAGTCTATACTAGCCAATTCACATCTCATACCATCGAAGTTACCTTTCCTTAAGTTCAGAATCTTAGTCTCTGAATTAACTGTGTCACTCTCCATCTTAATAAAGAATTCTATCATATTATGGTCACTCTTCCCCAAAGGGCCTCGCACAACAAGATTGCTAATTAGTCCTTTCTCATTTCACATCACCCAGTCTAGGAATGCCAGCTCTCTAGTTGGTTCCTCGACATATTGTTCTAGAAAACCATCCCTAATACACTCCAGGAAATCCTCCTCCACAGTATTGCTACCAGTTTGATTAGCCCAATCTATATGTAGATTAAAGTCGCCCATGATAACTGTTTGATGCTGTCCCTAACCTCACTACTACTATTTGGTGGTCTGTACACAACTCCCACTAGCGTTTTCTGCCCTTTTGTATTCCGCAGCTCCACCCCATACAGGTTCCACATCATCCAAGCTAATGTCCTTCCTTACTATTGCTTTAATTTCCTCTTTAACCAGCAACGGTACCCCACCTGCTTTTCCTTTCTCTCTCTCCTTCCTGAATGTTGAATACCCCTGGATGTTGAGTTCCCAGCCTTGGTCACCCTGAAGCCATGTCTCTGTGATGCCAATTATATCATATTCATTAATTGCTGCCTGTGCAGTTAATTCGTCCACCTTATTGCATTAGGGGAGGGGAAGATGTTTTTCGAGGATCACACTGAAGGTGGCGGAAATGGCGGAGGATGATCCGTTGAATGTGGACGCTGGTGGGGTGAAGGGTGAAGATAAGGGGAACACTATTATGGTTCTGAGAAGGAGGAAAGGGGTGCAAGCGGAAGTGCAGGATCTAGAACGGACATGGTCGAGTATCATGTCAACCACGGTAGAGGGGAATCCTCAGTTGAGAAAAAAGGAAGATATATTGGAAGCACTAGTATGGAAGGTGATGTCAGAAAAGATGCAACGAAGATAGAGAAACTGAGGGAATGGAATAGAACCCTTGCAGGAAGCGGGGTGGGAAGAACTGTGGTCCAGGTAGCTTTGGGAGACAGTGAGCTTAAAGTGAATGTTTGTCAATATCCTATCCTCAGAAATAGAGACAGAGAAGCCAAGGAAGGGAAGGGAAGAGTCGGAGATAGACCATGAGAAGGGTAGAAATTGGAAGCAAAGTGAACGAAAGTTTCTAGTTCAGGGCAAGAGCAGGAAACGGCACCGGTACAGTCATCAATGTACTGGAAAAAGACGTGAGGGAGGGGACCTGAGTAGGAGTGGAAGAAAGAATGTTCCATTTATCCCACGAAAAGACAGACATAGCTAGGATCCATGTAGTTCCCATAGCAGCACCTTTAATTTGGAGGAAGTGAGTGGAGTCAAAGTAGAAGTTGTTTAATGTGAGAACAAGTTCAGCCAGCCGGAGGAGGGTGGTGGGGGATGGGGAACTGGTTGAGCCTCTGTTCAAGGAAGAAGCGGAGCGTCCTCAGGCCATCCTGGTGGGGGATGGAGGTGTGGAGGGTGTGGACAAGATCGGAAAATCTACCTTTCAAAACTCTTACACTGGTAAAAGCAGGCCTTACGCCTGCTTTTACTAGGCATAAGAGTTTTAAGGACATTCGTTGGGCAGGAGTTGAGCAAATAGCCCAAATCTCTGCCCGTGAAGGCCCTTCTCCCGGGGATGCATGCGATCTGGCAAAATAAATTTTGGCAGATCGCAAGTGCCGGGTTTAGGCGTATGCGCTTCGCACGTTATCTTCAGGTGCATGCGCTCAATAATATACAGGGTACTTATAACCTAGTTTTTCTGACCAATTCAGGACCAATTCTGAGAAGCCATAGCCAAAGCAAATAGGGTAGTAGGTTCTATTAATAGGTGTATTCAATATAAAATAAAACACACCATTTTGTCCTTATACAAGATCTTGGTTAGACTGCATTTATAATATTGTGTCCTGATTTGGTCCTCTTATATAATGGATAATATAGAGGTTATGGAAAAGGTTCAGAGAACTACAACAATGATTCCCAGCTTCCAAAACCTTGGAGAGGGTTGAAAAGCTGGGTCTATTCACTTTAGAGTTGTGTCGACCTGGGGGCGATTTGATTGAAGTGTATAAAATAATTAAGGTACTAGATTATGTTCCGATTGACAGATTATTTTAATTTGATAGATTGGAGAAGCCCAAGAATCACGTGTACACATTATGTAAGGGTAGGACTAGTAGGATAGTAGGCCTTTGGAAGTAGTTGTTGGCTCGTTTGGTGACTGCTGACTAATTGCAAACCTTCAAAGGAAAGCTGGGACAGAGTTCACATCTTATAAAAGGTAGATGAAATATCAAGTAATATATGCATGGTTAATGTGGTCTCCTGGAATAGTTTTGACAACCTAAGAAAGTCGGAGAGGAATTTTGCAGAGCTTTTCCCCCCATAATTGGCCTTGGGTTTGGATGTGTCGTTTTGCCTTTCCCAGGATATTACGTGGTTGCTAGTGTGTAGTGGGTATGTATTATCACACATTATGATTGCGTGGGAGAGGCTTGATGGACCAGATGCTCTTTTCCTTCCCGTCATTTTTGTATTTTCATACATAACTATTATGGTATTTGGTGAATAAAAATTTAAAAATTAAACATAGAAATTGACATGTAAAAGTTATTGATTCTGATTAAGTAGCTACCAGTAAAGAAATATCTGATCCATATTGAATTAATAGTTAATACCTAATAACATATTTCTTTATATCTAGACTGAGGCAGCAGGTGGTTCCATCTCTGAGGCCAACATTAATTCCATTCCCAACTTTTGTACTGCTTTCAACATATCTGTCACTACAAACCTACACCGGATAGAAACAGCATACATGAGTGGGAAGACTAATGGAAAATTCAGTCTGATCTTACAATTCTACAGCTCACACTCAATTTGGCAAGGCAGACCCATAATCTGAAGAATAATAACTTGGAAACGCAATCTCTACTTAAGCCAAACTAGAACAAGTTGTATATTGCATGTCAGATTTATAAATGTGAAATGTTTTTTCTACCAACCATCAGATCTGAGATTGTATATGCTCTCAATTAATGTAATGTTTGGATTCAATCATCAGTCCATTCTGGCTAATGCAAAAAAAGTTTTTCTTTAGCTTACACAACAGACATCTACATTTGCTATAAACGATGAAATATTACAATTTGTACTAATAAGTCGTAACACATTTTGTAAAACTGAAGGGCAAAGTTGTCAGAGGACTTTCATCATGTAAGCCAACAAACCTCTGAACATTATGACATTACAAAAGAGTATAGGATTATGTATGGTATAATTCTTTAAAATCAGACATTGTTATTTTTCTTCAAAGTATAAACGTACATCCTTGCTTTTTAATCAGCTTCCACTCAGTCCTGTAATGCAAGCTGTTTAGGTTCAGTGGAGTTGCAGTAGCATAGCTTATTGGAGAATGCAATTTCTCCAGGGTAAAAGGAAAGCTCTACATCAAAGCCTGATTGAGCAGAAAATACGTGCTAATGTTCACAGCAGTACTCTATTATATTATAAGCATGCTTGTAAATATTCACTGCATGTTATCACACCATTTGAACTATGAATATTGTAAGGTTAAAGGTCACTCCTAATACTCTCTCTAGAGGCAGTAGTTTTAAATATATCCAAATGGAATAATGGTCAAGAATACCCAAAGGGAGGGGGTACCAGCACATCATAAAGAATTGCACAGTGTGTTTCAAGTTTTCAGGACAACAAATATGCCAAACAGATACCTCATAAGCAGTCATTATTAATGGAATGATCAGGCTCATGTTAAGCAAGAAACCGTCACTGCAATAAATCTTTGTGCTCCATTAGTCCACTTCATTCCAAATGGTAGCGAGGTTATAATCTACCACTGCAGAATTTTATTGTCATGATCCATAATGTATCTTATAGTGTTTGAAATTTAGAGATAACGGTCATTTAAGCTTCCTTCATCTACATGAAATCTTAATATGTTCAATTTTGCACTAAACAGGTCACTCAAAAACTAGAAACCATGGTCAAATTAAATGCAGTAATCTTTCACACTAACACAGTATGATTCCTGAAATCAAATGAGTTATTTGAATCTCTCATTAATTTTGAACCCATATAAAACATTCTTGATATAATACACTTCCCAAAGACAATGTAATGAAAAGGGTCAACTGTGATTAAAATAGTCATGGACTTAAAATGTAGAATCTTCTTCACCCATTCTTAAAGTGGGGTGTCATGTTATTTAAAGGAGAAGACATTAGTGTAGCGATTTCCCCTACCTCAGCGGATCCGTGGCAATTGACGCATCACATCCCCATCACTCTGCCTTCCCGACCCTACTCCTGCACATCCTTAATCACACCAGCTTACCTTGCACCTTCACCCATCCCTATCTATCTACATTATCACTTCCCCATCTCACTAGCCACCCCTCACACTCACCCTCCTCCTAGCCCTATCATACCAACTAATAACACACAAGGGTAGGCACTTGGTTATTTTATCCACTGTTCATGTAAAGTTACTGTTAATGTGGTGTCAAACATTAAAACCTTTATTTTGAACTTTTTGCATTCTTAGACAGATCTGTGTGCACCTTTGGAAGTGTTGCAGTGAGTTGCAACAAATTGTGAGACATAACAGTACCTCCCGCAATCGTGATGGTTTGAGCACTGTAGGGATGCTTTATGATGTTGGAGTGGGGTGGTGCTAACCTGGTACATCATCTGGCAGCCAAGGTGTACAGCATTAAGTAAAGTAAATCTGGCTATCGTGAGGCCATCCCTGGTGTCCCAGGCAGCAATGTGGTTGGGTGCTGATGCCCTGTGTCCTGTGCAGCATTAGTTGATTGCGGAGAAGGTTGGTGTTGTTGAGTGCGGAGAAGGCTGGCGTGCCTGGTGCTGCTGGTGTTGGGGCTGATTGTGGTGGGATTCTGAGGACCAAGGTGAGATAGTTTCAAGGGCACTGATGCTGATGTAATAGATGGCAGGTGAACTTGAGATGACAGAATCGATCTGTCAGTGGTGAGAGAGGTTGTTCCAATGAGGTGACATTGGATAGAGAGTTAACTCCAAACACTTGCAACCTGCATAAAGCTCAATCTGTCTTCCAAATGCAGTAAGCAACAACTTATAAGCTGTTGCTTGCTGCATAGTTTCAAGGGCACTGATGCTGATGTAATAGATTATAAGCTTGAAAAGTGAACTGCTGTGAGATGAGAGATTATAGCACATTTGCAGCTGTCAAGTAATGAGATGATTCCAATGTCATACAACTCCCGACCTGCTTACCTGACGTGATCCCCGAGCAGCGTGAATCCCGTGGGTGATCTAGTAAAAATGGTAAGGCGAGCTCAATTGACTGTTCATAATGACTTGAATCGCCACTGCTTGTCGGGCCTGTTCAGTGCTGACAGACACGATATCTGGGAAAGGCACGTGGTGACGGGTTGCATTTTCCTACCTGACCCGCCACTGAACGTGCCCACTGACCCCCCCGGAAAAATTCCCCGCAAGGAGCATCTTACCTTGCACTAGAAAGTGCAGTTATATTACTATGAGATGGCATGAAAATGTTTATTGTACCTTTCCCCATTCTTTCAGATAAACAGAACTGGAAGAAAATAACTACAATAGGAGAAATGGAGTGAGAAAGCTCCATAAAATTTAAGAGTCTGCACCTTTCAACATTGCAAAAAAATAATTTTTTTCCTCATTTTGATCTTTAAAGAAATGTAGCAGAACCCCAACATGTCCAACAGTAATTTACTACAGGATACACTGTATTAGAACTTATAACAGATCAATAATCAGGACCTTCTGTGATCTGCTCCAATTTTTTTTGAACTCATTCACAGGATGTGGGCATTGCTGGCAAGACCAGCATTTACTGCCCATTCCTAATTGCCCTTGAGAAGGTGGTGGTGAGCTGTTTTCTTGAACCACTGTAGTCCCTGTGATGAAGGTAGTCCAACAGTGCTGTTAGGTAGGGAGTTCCAGATTTTGACCCAGCAACAATGAAGGAACGGCGATATGTTTACAAGTCTGGATACACATCTTGCATTCCAGCCATCATTTTAACAATGCACTTTCTTTTTAGATGGCCGATATGCACTCTCATTCTCTCTCTTATCACTCTCCTCCTCTTGGTCTTCCTGCACAGGCTGGGCTGATTGGTTTTTGGGTATCTGAAAGGAGAAAGGCACAAGGGTAAGCTCGTGATGAGGGGAGGGGGGGAATGCAAGATGTGCATACTTACACCATCAACAACTTGTCAGTGAGAAGAGAGGGTGTGATGAGGAAGAAGTGGGATGTGAGAAGGAGGATTAGGTATGACCATATCCATCATCATCAATGCTTTCAGCCTCGCCCGTTACCACAACCTGAATGATGGCCCTTCCCACGATTTCTAATACTGTCTCCTCCGGTTGGGTCAGGTTCTACAACCGTGCCTGTCCCCTTCCTGTTAGGTCCTGCTCGCCCAATTGTGAGCCACCTTAGCCTGCAAAAAAAGGGAAGAATGTCAGTGAGTGCGGTGCAATGTATTTGGGTGATGTCATGGTTGAATATCTGGCATTGTGTGTAAGGTGTGAGATGCGAGTGTGAGGCTTGCAACAGTGGTAAGTGTGTAAGAGTGAGGTGAAGCTATGATTATGAGGTATGAGTCATGGTTGATAGAGATTGTTACTAGGTGAGTGATGGGGGTGTGGTGCATTGAGCAGTGTGTAAGGCAAGTGTCGCAGTTGGTGCGATATGGCATTTGAAGATGCATTCACTGACCTTGACCACTCATGTGAGGTCATTAAACTTCTTCTGGCACTGGATCCAGAACCTGGGGGAAAGACTGGTGGCATTGACCGCATCAGCGATCTGCTCTGCCTTCGTACAGTCTGTCTGGAGGGCCTCCTAGCACCCTACGGGTACAGATCCTGTCTCCTCCTATCGACCCCCTGCACTAAGGCCTCCAGCGCTGTGTCTGAGAACCATGGCATCCTTTCTCTGCCCTGTTGCACCATTGATATCTTCTCCTTTCTTTAGCTCCACTAAGACTGAGGTGCTTCTTTCAGAAAGCACCTCCCCTTTAAGAAGTGCAGACAGTGTTTCACTTTGTAGGCAACCTTTAAATAGAGATCAAACTTCCCATGATATTGGCCCCTGTTGAGTGCTGAGCCAACCTCAACGCTTGAATCATGTTAATTAGCAGGCAGCAGGAATTTCACATTCTACCGGCATTACTTTAAATCGGCGTGGGTAGATAGCACATCGCAATCCCTGCACCCATTTTTGGGCCTTATCGAATTTAGCCCCCTAAGGCTCCAACATGAAATGTGTTTTAGCAGTCTCCACCCAGTTGACTATTAATTGGCAGTTTTCATCACAGACTACAGGGATACTTCCTCTGATAATGCAAAAATCAACCCTAATTTACCTCAACAGTGTGATTCTGAAATGTTCACATTTTCTGCAAAAAATTGATTTCATTGAATTTAATTAAAATAATTCCACAGCACAACCACCAGCTGAGCAAACACAGCGGGGCTGAAATTCAGTGCCGCCAGAATGCTGGTGCACCAACGATTTCCTACCTGTGTTTTCTGCCGGGAGCGTTGAGGTGGACTCTGGATCGATTTTAGGCGCTTAGTACTTTTTTTGACGTCGGACCGGAAGTTGTTTATAGTGGGGGCGGAAGTGCGATGGTAAGGCATGCTGAGGGGCGGGATTGAGTCTCCGCCACTATCACTCACAGCGCGTGTACGTCACCACGCTCTCTCCCCACTGTTAAAGGGGAGAAAATCGGGTATTTTTTTAACTTCAGCCACTGGGCCACCAGGGAGGGTTTCAGCCGGGCCAGCAGCCTGGCACCCAAGAGGGGGTGCCAGGCTGCCTGTTGGTGGCCCGGCCGAACCCTGGGGCACAATAGTCCGACCGACATGGAAGTCGGCCGGCAAAAGAAATAATATAGCAGCCGTGGCATTTGGCCCACCACTTTAATGTCCGTCATAACGCCAGGGCCGAGAGAGAGAAGACAAGGTGCACTGACAGAAAAAGCTGTTGGGGGCACCGTCCAGTGGCCCGTGGATTTTTTTAGCTGAATTTCGGTCGGAGTAAAATGGAGGTGAGGGAGAGCGGCGGTGTGCACTTTGATGATGCATTTGCGGTGGTCGGCAGCAGCTGGGCGGAAGTGGTGGACAGGCCGAAAAATCCCGACCTAATTTTGGGTCGGGGCAACCAGTTGACCGCAAAGCGGCGGCCACGAGATTCCGTCGCACGGCCGCCGCAAACAGGCGGTAACGGGTCTTACCGAGACCCTGAATTTCGACCCCTGCGTAAAAGAAACTTTGAAATTTGTGACCTTAAGCCCTTCTAGGTGTGATTGTACAGAATCCTTCAACATCATAGTGAAGTTCTTGCTTTTGTAAAGTTTAACTTTGAATATTGATTTTATTTCCTGGTTAATTACAAACAGTAGCCCGGATTTTGCATTAAGAATAAGGGTGTGGCTATCAGTGCTCACTGTTATTATGGCGTCGATCTGACCGCAACTTCCAGAGGATGCACATGTGCAGAAATCAGGAAGTTGCTGTCTGAGTTACCCTGGTCCAGCACAAGCTGCACTAAACCGGCGCCTCGCCGATCGACCCAGTATTGAAATCAATGTAACGGCATGAGGTTGATGTACCTACCCACTAAACATGCCAGAAAAAGTTAGGGCTGGTGCATTCAGGTGTAAGTGAATTTTTAATGGCATGATAAATCTTAATTACTGCTAAACAGCCTCTCTCCCACTGAAAATGTAATTTTACAAGTGTGGAATCTCATTCCTACAGAATTTAATTATTGTTGGAGATTTTTTTTTCAATTTAAAATTAAAATAATTATTTTTTACTTTTTTTTCTGTTTCTTTGACCTCTCTCTCGCAATCCCATTTTTCTTTCCCTCTCTTCATTTCACTTCCCGGACATGATTTTACTATAAATTAAATATTTGTAAGGATTTTTCAATCTAATTGGCTGACAAGACACGCTGTTGGTTGGCCTGTCACACATGCCGCAGATCCTTTGTAGAGGGCGCCGCGCTGGAATTGATCTCCAGGAACCATAAGTTGCCACTGAAAAGCCCGCGAAAAGTGCGTACCGTTCCTTCATCGTTGACTGTAAAATCCGGGCAAAAATGTTTAAGGTTTTTATTTCATTCACAGTGCAAGGGTACATTTCTAGCCAATACCCTATTCACAATGATTTGATTTTAAAAAGTAATTACAAATTGACACAGTATCTGTGACCTGCTACTTGCTGTTCTTGACATATATTTTATAAATGTTGTACAAAACAGTACGGTACTTAGGTTATGTCAACTAATAGCAACAGGGAGCTGAAAATAGGTTATGCAAAGACCTTTAGTTTTGTTATAACAAAGAAAAGTCAAATTAGAGCTGAGAAATTACTGTTGGCTAAGAATGTTTAATGAATCTATGTAACATTTCTCTGCCTGCTATTTTAATAGAAACACGACCCCATTGAAAATAAATGGGTTAATGTTTATGTTAAATAGTGACAGATTAATGCTATACAAATGTATTTACAGACATTATTGTCAAATTTAATTTCTAGATTTATGTCTGTTAAGTTCAAATCTTGCTTAGAAAAATGATTATTTGGTAAATATTAATTGACGTCATAAAAGTCTTATCATCAGGACCACATTTTAAAAATCCAAGCATTGTAGAGAATTATAATTTTAAATGGATTCTTTTTTTAAAGATGATTGTTTAAGGTGAATTTTTATCACATTGGTATTACTGACTTAAACAGAATTACTTGTTCAGAAGTATAAGAGAGCTGAATTAACATGATGGGATCATAATTAATAAGGTTTTTCAACTTCAGTTGTGTATATTGCTGCTGTGTACTTACCTAGCCAGCCCACGCCAGGCACAATATGTAATGCCACCTTACTTATACTGTCCAGGTTACACTCAATGCGCAATTTGGCTGATTTTGTTTCCTCTTAAATTCCAAATATCAGTAGATATGTGCAAGTATGTATGCACCACATCATGTGAAATGATGTACAGCGCTTGAGAGACCATGGTCCAGAACTTAAAGAAGGGTAACTTTGAAGGTATGAGGCGTGAATTGGCTAGGATAGATTGGCGAATGATACTTAGGGGGTTGACTGTGGATGGGCAATGGCAGACATTTAGAGACCGCATGGATGAAGTACAACAATTGTACATTCCTGTCTGGCGTAAAAATAAAAAGGGGAAGGTGGCTCAACCGTGGCTATCTAGGGAAATCAGGGATAGTATTAAAGCCAAGGAAGTGGCATACAAATTGGCCAGAAATAGCAGCGAACCTGGGGACTGGGAGAAATTTAGAACTCAGCAGAGGAGGACAAAGGGTTTGATTAGGACAGGGAAAATGGAGTATGAGAAGAAGCTTGCAGGGAACATTAAGGCGGATTGCAAAAGTTTCTATAGGTATGTAAAGAGAAAAAGGTTGGTGAAGACAAACGTAGGTCCCCTGCAGTCAGAATCAGGGGAAGTCATAACGGGGAGCAAAGAAATGGCGGATCAATTGAACAAGTACTTTGGTTCGGTATTCACTAAGGAGGATACAAACAACCTTCCGGATATAAAAGGGGTCAGAGGGTCTAGTAAGGAAGAGGAACTGAGGGAAATCTTTATTAGTCGGGAAATTGTGTTGGGGAAATTGATGGGATTGAAGGCAGATAAATCCCCAGGGCCTGATGGCCTGCATCCTAGAGTACTTAAGGAGGTGGCCTTGGAAATAGCGGATGCATTGACAGTCATTTTCCAACATTCCATTGACTCTGGATCAGTTCCTATGGAGTGGAGGGTAGCCAATGTAACCCCACTTTTTAAAAAAGGAGGGAGAGAGAAAACAGGGAATTATAGACCGGTCAGCCTGACCTCAGTAGTGGGTAAAATGATGGAATCAATTATTAAGGATGTCATAGCAGTGCATCTGGAAAATGGTGACATGATAGGTCCAAGTCAGCATGGATTTGTGAAAGGGAAATCATGCTTGACAAATCTTCTGGAATTTTTTGAGGATGTTTCCAGTAAAGTGGACAAAGGAGAACCAGTTGATGTGGTATATTTGGACTTTCAGAAGGCTTTCGACAAGGTCCCACACAAGAGATTAATGTGCAAAGTTAAAGCACATGGGATTGGGGGTAGTGTGCTGACGTGGATTGAGAACTGGTTGTCAGACAGGAAGCAAAGAGTAGGAGTAAACGGGTACTTTTCAGAATGGCAGGCAGTGACTAGTGGAGTGCCGCAAGGTTCTGTGCTGGGGCCCCAGCTGTTTACATTGTACATTAATGATTTAGACGAGGGGATTAAATGCAGTATCTCCAAATTTGCGGATGATACTAAGTTGGGTGGCAGTGTGAGCTGCGAGGAGGATGCTATTAGGCTGCAGAGTGACTTGGATAGGTTAGGTGAGTGGGCAAATGCATGGCAGATGAAGTATAATGTGGATAAATGTGAGGTTATCCACTTTGGTGGTAAAAACAGAGAGACAGACTATTATCTGAATGGTGACAGATTAGGAAAAGGGAAGGTGCAACGAGACCTGGGTGTCATGGTACATCAGTCATTGAAGGTTGGCATGCAGGTACAGCAGGCGGTTAAGAAAGCAAATGGCATGTTGGCCTTCATAGCGAGGGGATTTGAATACAGGGGCAGGGAGGTGTTGCTACAGTTGTACAGGGCCTTGGTGAGGCCACACCTGGAGTATTGTGTACAGTTTTGGTCTCCTAACTTGAGGAAGGACATTCTTGCTATTGAGGGAGTGCAGCGAAGGTTCACCAGACTGATTCCCGGGATGGCGGGACTGACCTATCAAGAAAGATTGGATCAATTGGGCTTGTATTCACTGGAGTTCAGAAGAATGAGAGGGGACCTCATAGAAACGTTTAAAATTCTGACGGGTTTAGACAGGTTAGATGCAGAAAGAATGTTCCCAATGTTGGGGAAGTCCATAACCAGGGGTCACAGTCTGAGGATAAGGGGTAAGCCATTTAGGACCGAGATGAGGAGAAACTTCTTCACCCAGAGAGTGGTGAACCTGTGGAATTCTCTACCACAGAAAGTAGTTGAGGCCAATTCACTAAATATATTCAAAAGGGAGTTAGATGAAGTCCTTACTACTCGGGGGATCAAGGGTTATGGCGAGAAAGCAGGAAGGGGGTACTGAAGTTTCATGTTCAGCCATGAACTCATTGAATGGCGGTGCAGGCTAGAAGGGCTGAATGGCCTGCTCCTGCACCTATTTTCTATGTTTCTATGTTTCTATGAGAGAATAGCTGAACACTCAGTAGTGAATTTAATCTCAATGCAGAAAAATATACATCTGTTTACTGCAAAGCTAAGAACCAAAGAGATCAGATTTAAACCAGTAATTAGCTATAGAATGGTTTCAATGCAATTACAATGCACATAGCACAAGACTGAAGCTGAAATTACATCATTTCACTGCCAAAATATCTTGGTGATTTTGACAGAGGTGGTGAATGAGATTAGGCACAATGTTGCACTGAATTTAAGATGCTGAGGATGTACACTGCAGTGAGACTAGGGCATGCGTTAGTTTAGCACCTTCGTAACATTGGGCTCAGTAACACCAACTAAGCTGTTTTGCTGATGATGTTGTCAACTCCAAAGGATGCCAGGGCTGGTTTGCATTCCGCTAATTCTTTAAATGACTCTTATGGTGGCATTCACTTCCATTTTAATGGAACAATATATTATTTCTAGTTTTCAATTAATAATTCTATAAATCTTGGTAATAATTGAGAGTTTCTTTGTAGTCTAGGCCTAAAAGCAAAGAGGAACAGCAACATAGTTATGAGTGTTTTCACACCTCATCCCTCTGCAAAACTCCTCGCGTTCAGCACTACTTTACTTTCAACTTCCCGATTCGAGATGTAAATGCAGACTTTGTGTGACGTTCTTCCAGGGATAATAGCTTTATTTAATTAATGCATAACATTACCTTCCCATGTTCGAGTTTTATATCAGTCACAAGCTGAATGAATAATAAAACCTGACAGACATGAATGACTTACAGTAGATCAATGTCATAAGCTGCTGTGTTTTGAAATATCCCCATATGCTTGAATACTTATGCAAAAACCTGGATTTAATGCCTCTTAAGCTTTAGAAGAATACATAAACTGGATAAGTTAGATAATAAATACATTTCTGTAGCCAGAATATTCAATCATATCAGAAATAAGGCCACACTATGGAAAAAAGCAACTCTTTAAAGCTCAAGTACCAGACAGAAAATATAAAGCTTTTAAATGTACTTACTGTTAAAATGATCATACAAAAACAGTCTTATTTCCAGCCCATTCAGAGATATGCAGATGGAGGGAAAGTGAATGTCCCCAGTCTTAACATGCCTGATAACCATCAAGTTGCCATCACCTGGCTTGGCAGCGCATATTGGTACTTTACAATGCATAGGATAACATAGGATTACATAGGATATATGGCACAGAAACAAGCTATTCGGCCCAACCAGTTCATGCCGCCGTTTGTGCTCCACTCGAGCCTCCTCCTAGCTTTCCTCATCTAAATTTCTCAGCATAACCCTCTATTCCCTTCTCCCTCATATGCTTGTCTAGCCTCCCCTTAAATGCATCTGTACTCTGCGCTTCAATCACTCCATGTGGTAGCGAGTTCCACATTCTCGCCACTCTCTGGGTAAAGAAATTTCTTCTGAACTCTCTATTTGATTTCTTGGTGACTATCTTATATTGATGGCCTGTAGTTATGCTCTTCCCCACGAGTGGAAACACTCTCTCTGTATCCACGCTATCAAAACCTTTCATAATTTTATAGACCTCTATTAGGTCACTCTGCAGCCTTGTTTTTTCAAGAGAAAAGAGACCCATCCTTTCCTGATAAGTACACCCTCACATTTCTGGTATTGCTCTTTGTAAATCTTCTCTCCAGTGCCTCCACATCCTTTTTATAATATGGCAATGGCCTACTTTAAATTTTATCAATGTTACTGCCATTTATGTCGTAATAAAATGATGGCCAGATGGAGCATATAGATCATCACATCATAAATACACTATATTTCCATAGCATGATAATCGCAAAACATATTTTTCCAATTCATTTGTTACCAAAAAAAATCCTGTGGTAAAAATCTTATTAATCGCCACATAATTTTAACCGCAAAAGGAGTATGGCTCAAACTTCTACTATGTAGCAATTACTAGATAATCTCCTGTGGCATTGCTCACAGACAAAAATGGGCAGATTTTGATCTGGGCCCAATTTCGGGACCAGGCCTGGCACTACGCAACCAGCGCTTGTCCAAAACAAGAGGTCCAAGCATTGATAGCAATGGGCCCTCGGCTCTCGTCAACATGCACGGCATGAGCTGCCAGCACTGGTTGTTTCCCCAGAGGTAGCTGGCCCGAATGAAGGAAACAATGTTGGACCACCTGCCGCATTGCCATGGCACTCAGGTAAGTCCTGGGATGGGGGTTGCAGTGGGTTACAGTGGGGGTACGAGCAATCTCATCTTCTGCAGAATCTGTGGAGCACTCCTGCTCCACAGGATAGGTTCTTATTGTATTGTTAAACAAGAAAATATTTATTACTTACCTTACAAAGGAGGCGGTGAGGGCTGCTGAGTGGGGCAGGCCCAACACCTGCCCCACACATCCCCAACAAATTCTGAATAGGGTCCTTTAATAGGCATTAGGCCCCAAACTTACGTATAAAAAAGAGGCCCAGCAAATTTAGCAGTACACCAATGCCTGAGCAGATTGGGCACAGACCATCCCACTGCAAAATTGGCATGCTTTGTGTCTGCTTTACGTGTGAAAAACAAGTGCAGCGCAAACTAATTTCTACACAACGGGGCCAAAATTGGCCTCCTGTGCTCCTGCCGTTGGCGCTAACGGGGCACAAATGATTTTTCGGCAGCCACTACAAGGACAGCGACCGCCGTGGAATTGGACGGGGATTTTGCGGAGGCACTCAGAAGTAGCAGCTCACTCCTGCCACCAGCACCCAGCTCGGCTGTGACCGCCGATGATAACATTGTAATGTATGTACATAAGGTCTGCCCACCACCAGGGGGCACTACCATCGGAGGTCCTAGGGTCATAGGTTCACTCATGCTGGGCCTGGTATATAACCTGAACTTCACCTTTGTATCTTCACCTCTGGAAGCCATTAAAGACTGACCAGGTTACACCTGGTCACTGGCTCACAGTACAGAGTTCATTGTATCATTTCATACACCACAACTGGCGACGAGGCAAATACGAACCCACGCAAAAGTATGGAGAGCACAGCACGATTGAGTACTGTTGGAATTCTCGAGAGATTCAATGAGGGAGCGGATTGGAGAGATTTCACGGATCGTCTGGACCAGTACTTCGTGGCAAACGATCTAAACAAAGACAAGGATGCAGAGAAGCGCAGGGGCAGTTCTTCTCACCGTTTGTGCCCCTACGACCTATGCACTCATCAAGAATCTGTTCTCACCCACTCTTCCTACAGAAAATGATTACAAAAAACTGTGTGCTCTAGTTCGGGAACACATTAAACCCACGGAAGGAATCCTCATATCCAGATATCGCGTTTATACGCACGTTCATCCAGAAGGCCAGGACGTAGCGGTATTTGTTGCCGACCTGAGACATCTTGCAGAGCCTTGCAAATTTGGGCCTGCGTTAGAAGACATGCTGCGTGACTCTTTCATAATTGGGGTCGACCACGAGATGATCTTAAGTAAGCTGCTGGCTGCGGAGACACCGGACCTCAGCAAGGTCATCACCATCGCTCAGGCTTGCATGTCCTCGCAGAAGAGCATGAAGCAGATATCGCGACAAAACAGGAACTCCACGGCAAGTACTGTGTACAAAATTGTATCGACGGCCGGCAGAGCTGCACATGGCCGGGCCTACTCGACTGCGTCTGCAAGACCGGGAGCCACTCAAAGTTCACCATCGAGGGCCTACTCGACTGCATATGCGAGAACGGGAGCCGCTCAAAGCCCGCCATCGGGCACAAATCCGAGCTCAACGTGTTGGCGTTGCAGGGCAAATCACCGACCCCATCAGTGTCGCTTCAGGCAGTATGTATGCAGAGGGTGTGCGAAGACAGGGCATCTTCAGCGGACGTGTCCACTGCAGAGCAAGCGAGCGGAGTCACACCACGCGGATGAAGATCAATTCAGCGTGGATCTGGTGATGCAGCCCGAGGCATTTGAGAGCCCCGAGGAGGAAGTGTATAGCGTACGTGCGTTCGTAACAAAGAGCCAACCGATAATGATGGAGGTAAAATTACGAACAAAGAGTCAACCGATAATGATGGAGGGGAAATTAAACGGCTTGCCGGTATCCATGGAATTAGACACGGGTGCGAGTCAATCGATAATGAGCCAGAGGACTTTCGAAAAGCTGTGGGAGACCAAGGCAGAAAGACCAAGCTGAGTCCGATAAATGCGAAGTCCAAAGAGCTCATACCCGTGATCGGTAGTGCAGCAGTAAGAGTGTCGTACGAGGGAGCGGCCCATCGTTATTCGGCAGGAGTTGGCTCGAGAAAATAAAATGGAAATTGTACGATATCAAAGCTTTGTCATCAGCAGATGACGATTTGTGTGCTCAAGTGCTGAACAAATTTCCCTCACTGTTTGAACCGGGAATTGGCAGCTTCAAGGGAGTCAAGGTGCAGGTTCACCTAGGCCCAGACACAAGGCCCATCCATCACAAAGCCAGGGTGGTCCCGCACATGATGAAAGAAAAGGTCGAGCTCGAATTGGACAGGCTACAACGCGAGGGGGTCATCTCACCAGTCGAATTCAATGAATGGACCTGCCCCATTGTTCCGGTGTTAAAGAGCGACGTCACGGTCAGGATTTGTGGAGACCACAAGGTCACGATCAACAGAGATTTGAAACAAGATCAGTACCCGCTACCGAAAGCTGATGACCTGTTTGCAACGCTAGCCGGGGGAAAATCGTTCACCAAATTGGATCTAACATCGGCCTACATGACACAGGAACTGGTTGAATCATCAAAGAAATTTACGTGCATCAACATGCATAAAGGACTGTTTATTTGCAACAGGTGCCCTTTTAGCATTCATTTGGCAGCAGCCATATTTCAGAGAAACATGGAGAGCCTATTGAAATCAGTCACCAGCACCTTGGTATTCCAAGACGACATCTTTGTCACAGGTCGTGACACTGCTGATCTGGAAGAGGTTGTGTGTCGTCTGGCCAAAGTGGGACTCAGGCTGAAATGTTCGAAGTGCATTTTCATGGCACCAGAGGTCGAATTCCTTGGATGAAAGATTGCTGCAGACGGAATCAGGCCTACAGACGCGAAAACAGAGGCCATCAAAAATGCACCCAGGCCCCAGAATGTGACGGAGCTGCGTTCGTTCCTGGGTCTTCTCAACTACTTCAGTAACTTCTTACCCAAATTGAGCACAGTATTAGAGCCTTTGCACAAGCTGCCCAGGAAAGGAGACCACTGGGTGTGGGGTGAACTTCAAGACAGAGCCATTGAGATGGGTAGAAATCTGTTGTATTCCACAAGCCACTGGTATTGTATGACCCATGAAAGCATCTAGTTTTGACCTGTGATACCTCATCCTATGGGGTCGGCTGCGTACTCCAGCAAGCCAATGAGTCAGGCAAACTACAACCAGTTGCATACGCGTCTCAAAGTCTGTCAAGGCGAAAAGAGCCTATGGCATGGTAGAGAAAGAAGCTTTAGCATGTGTTTATGGGATAAAAAAAATGCACCAGTACCTGTTTGTGCTTCGCTTCGAGCTGGAAACCGATCACAAGCCGCTTATATCGTTGTTCTTGGAACATAAAGGTATCAATACCAATGCGTCGTCCCGCATCCAGAGGAGGGCGCTGTCATTATCTGCCTATGATTATATTATTCGCCATAGACCAGGCACCGACAACTGCGCTGATGCATTGAGCCGGTTACCGTTGTCCACACCGGAGGTGGAAACGCCAATGCCCGCAGAGCTACTCATGGTCATGGATGCCTTTGAGGGTGAAGGGTCGCCTGTCACTGCTCAACAAGTTAAGACCTGAACCAACCAGGATCCAACCCTGTTGGTTGTAAAACATTGTGTTTTTAATGGGGACTGGTCGACCATCCCCAAGGAAATGGGTGATGAAACCAAACTGTACAGCTGTCGCAAAGATGAGCTTTCCATCCAGTCCGACTGTTTACTGTGGGGTAATCATGTTGTAATGCCCAAGAAAGGCAGGGCGAGATATATACGGGAGTTACATAGTATGCATCCCGGTATTGTCATGATGAAGGCCATCGCCAGGTCCCATGTTTGGTGGCCTGGCATTGACTCGGACTTAGAGTCATGTGTGCATCAGTGCAACACTTGCATGCAGTTAAGCAATGCCCCAAAGGAAGCTCTGCTCAGTCTGATGTCATGGCCATCCAAACCGTGATCTAGAATCTACATTGACTTTGCAGGCGCCTTCCTTGGTAAAATATTTTTTGTGGTGGTGGATGCAAACTCCAAATGGATAGAATGTGTGATCATGTCATCCAGCACGTCCACTGCCACCATTGAGAGCCCGAGAGCCATGTTTGCCACACATGATCTGCCAGACATCATTGTCAGCGACAATGGACCGTGTTTCACGAGCCTGGAGTTTCAAGAGTTCATGAAATGCAACGGCATAAAACACATGCGGTCAACCCTGTTCAAACCCGCATCCAATGGTCAAGCGGAGCGGGCAGTTCAAACCATCAAGCAGAGCCTGAAACGCGTAACTCACGGTTCCTTGCAGACACGCTTGTCACGCATACTGCTCAGTTACAGGATAAGGCCACACATGCTCACCGGGGTCCCGCCTGCAGAACTATTGATGAAGAGAGGCCTCAAAACCAGGCTCTGTCTAGTCCATCCTGATCTTAACGATCATGTCGAAACCCGACGTTAACGCCAGCAGTGGTATCACAACCGCGCCGCAGTGTCACATGACATATCTGTACATGACCCAGTGTATGTACTTAACCATGGTCAAGAGCCCAAGTGGCTCCTGGGCAATGTTACGGATAAGGAGGGTAACCGGGTGTATATGGTTAAGCTCAAGAATGGGCAGATGTGCAGGAAACACATTGATCAAATCAAGCTAAGACATACTGACAAACTGGAATAGTTAGAAGAAGACACAGCAAGCTTAGACGACTAACCAACTCATGTCCAGCCATCAGAAGAACCCACTGTGGTCAACGCCCAGTCCCAAGTCGTGAGAGATTCGGAAAGCACTGGGATTGTACTTAGACTGTCAACCAGGGAGCGAAGGGCTCCGGACCATGTGAACTTGTAATAGGAACTTGTGCCAAGAACTCCGGGGGGGGATATGATGTAATGTATGTACATAAGGTCTGCCCACCAACAGGGGGCACTACCGTTGGAGGTCCCTCGGGTCATAGGTACACTCGTGCTGGGCCCGGTATATAACCTGAACTTCACCTTTGTATCTTCACTTCTGGAAGTCATTAAAGACTGACCAGGTTACACCTGGTCACTGGCTCACAGTACGGAGTTCATTGTATCATTTCATACACTACAAATATCATCACCGTCCGCAGTGCCCATTACCACCCCTGAAGAGATGTTCAGCTGCGCCCCCTCACTTACCGCCTGACGGTGACAACGATAGCTTCAGCTGTCGAGTTGCTGTCAGGAATTGACTGAAGGAGCGCTATTTAAAGACGCCATCTTTAATAACAATTTTTGTCGGCCATTACTTTGTGCAGCTTGCGAACGCATAGGCTGAGCGGTTGGTGGACAGATTTCAGCGATTTTCACTTCAAGGACTGTTCTGCCTCCTAACTATTCCCTTGTATCATTGAGGCAGATTTGAAAGCACAACATTTGGGGGCTGTGTTGGCATTCGACCACCTGCTCCGACGGCACCATTGGAGGCTACTTAGGTGGAGACAAAAGTGGAGACAACTGCAGAGAGAAAGACAGGGGGAAGGACACGGAGTGTAACTTCCTTACACAATACCACAAATCCACGCGAGGCACGTTCTATGGACAAGGTCACTCCATGACCTGAACCTTTATTCACAGGACCAAGAAGTGATGACCCTGCGTGGGTCCTCCCTCTATATACCTGGGTGACCAGGTGAGGAGTGTCTCCCACAAGTTCACCCCCTGTGGTCAAGGTGTGCATTTCTTACGTATATACAGTATTGCAGTGTTGTTACATAAAGGTTACATACATGACAGGGAGCAGGACAGGGAACAGGACAGGGAGCGGGACAGGGAGAGGGATGGGGAGAGGGAGAGGAAGAGGGACGGGGCGAGGGAGAGGGAGAGAGAGAGAGGGAGAGGGAGAGGGAGAGGGACAGGGACAGGGACGGGGAGAGGGAGAGGGACAGGGAGAGGGACGGGGAGAGGGAGAGGGACAGAGAGAGGGAGAGGGAGAGGGACGGGGAGAGGGACAGGGAGAGGGACAGGGAGAGGGAGAGGGAGAGGGACGGGGAGAGGGAGAGGGAGAGGGACGGGGAGAGGGACAGGGAGAGGGACAGGGAAAGGGAGAAGAAGCAAGGCATCAAAATGTGACCAGTGGGAGAAGGCCCAACAGGGATGGCAAAAGGGGACCTTACCCTCCCAGGGTATTCCAGCATCAACTTCACTGAGGACCAGTGTGTTCGAAGGGTACGCTTCAGCAAGCATGTGGTCACAGAGCTCTGCTATCTGCTGCAGCCAGACCTTGAGCCTCAGACCAGGGTGAGGCCGGCTCTCTCATCGTGCTGAATTTCTACACCAATGGATCCTTCCAGTGAGCGACATCTCTCAGTTTGCCGTCCATCGCTCCATTCTCAAGGTCACAGATGCTCTATACAGAAGGAGGAGGGACTACATTTCCTTCCCCATGACCAGAGAGAAGCAGTACGAGTGCGCATGTGGCTTTGCCAGGATAGCGGGCTTCCCCATGGTGCAGGGCGTCATTGACTGCACCCACGTCACTTTGCGGGCACCGCATCACAATCCTGAGGCCTTCTGTAACTGCAAAGGCTTCCACTCACTGAATGTGCAGCTGGTGTGCGACCACACGTGCAGGATCCTCACCGTCAATGTCCACTATCCTGGCAGCAGCCATGATGCCTTCATCCTGCGTCAGACCGGTGTGCCACCTCTTTTGCTGCCACCATATCAAGCTCACAGCTGGTTGCTTGGAGACAAAAGCTATCCGCTCTCCACCTGGCTCATGACTCTGCTCCGCACCCCCACCAATCCTCCTAGCACTCATACAATGAGAGCCATGCCGCCACCAGGAACATCATTGAGTAGACCAGCGGAGTGCTCGAGTAATGATTCCACTGCCTTGAACACTCGGGTGGAGTCCTCCAGTATCCACCTGAGCGGGTCCCCCTATTCATCGTCGTCTGCTGCGTGCTGCACAACCTGGCCATAATGAGGTCACAGCCATTGCCAAAGGCATAACTGCACCACCTGAGGAGGAGGAGGAGCAGGAGAAGGAGCAAGAGGAGGAGGAGGAGGAGGAGGAACAGGAGCAGCAACACCAGTGACGGAGGAGGTAGAGTGTCACTCACGATTCTGCAAGGGAGATTCTCATCAGAGTTCGGTCGAGTGAATTCCATCCCACTTCCCAGTTCCTCTGGATGTCCCCATCACCATATCAATTTTCCCTTCCGTAATAAAGCCCCTAACCTGAAATGAGAGACAACAGCAAAGATGAAACATTCCAATCAAAATTTATATAAAACCAATAAACAATTTCGTACTGTATTTATTGGCCTAGAAATCCCGGTCGAGGTCTTCCCGCGGGCAAACGACTGAAAAAGGGAAAAAAGATGCGCACTTACCTGTTGCTGCTGTGCCCTATCGACTTCCGAGCCTGAGGCCTCTCGTGACTGCGTGTCGCAGCGAGTGTAGGTCGGGACGTGTGCAGGCCGGGAGCTGGAGACACATGGCTCTGAGCAGCCAATCAGGTGTAGTATATTTTTATTCATAGTAATAGGAGTCCCGTAAGCCCGGAACTCCTATTACTATGAATGAGAACCACTCCCCCCTCCTCCAAACACCCAAAACACAATAAAAAATAGAAAATACACTACATATTTAAGAATCATTTAAATTAAAGTTCTTTTAAAAAAATATATTTTCCCAACTTCTTAAAAAGTTTTTTTAATTATGCCTTAAAATAAACTTACCGTAGTGAGGAGGGTTTTTAACAATAAAATATGTTTTTATAACTTTATTTTAAAATGTTGTTTGTATTTTTAAACGCTTGCGCCTTGTAAGTTATACACCTGCTTTTTTAGGCGCAAGATTTTTGAGGACATTTGCAGGGCAAGGTATCCATAAATATCGGAAATCTTGCCCTGCAAGTGTCCTCGCTCTCGATCTGCGGATGATCTGTCAAACCAGAAACTTGACAAATCGGAAAAGCCGGTTTTCAGCACATGCACATTGCGCGCTGAAAACCGGCTTTTCCGATGCCTTCCCGGGTCCGAAAAAACTTCGTACGGACCCGGGACATCGGAATTTCAGCACCAATAATCAGCATGGCTGGTGGAAGGCTGCTGTGTGTCTGGGGCAGAAGCTACAGATGACCTTGCAGGATGCCCTCGACCAGATCTGGCCCTGGAAGGCCCGGCTGCAGATTGCACCACCTCAGGCTGAGCGGCGGCAGTCTGGGCTGGCTAGGTGACCGCCAGCGACAAGTGCAATGGCGGAGTGGCAGTGATGGGATCAGGGATGCTGTCATCCTGAGAGAGGACATCGGGTTCTTGCTCCATTGACCCAGTGCCACTCCCCCTGGGCGGCACCTTAGCATCCACACCAATCTGCTGGAGCACAGATTGGTGGGCTGCTGCGACACCGTGAGATCTCCGGTGGACTGTGGTGGACCCAGCGGCGATGGCAGCAGTCAGAGCTTGCGTGGCATCCAGCTGAGACTGCGTGAGAGCAGTCTGAGCCTTGATGCCAGCACTCACTGACTGCATGACGTCACCAAGATGTTGCGTGGTATCAAGCTGAGAATGCATGTGAGCAGTCTGAGCTTCCATGCCACCAACCATTGTCTGCATTATAGCATTAAGACGTTGCGTTGCTTCCACCTGTGGTGCAATGGGAATTGACACATCGCCCATGACACATGTCACGAGGTCTGGATCTGCACGGTCTCTCTGGGAATCCACCTTCGTTTGCAGACTGGCAATGATGGTCTTGATAATGTGCACAGAGCTTTGTGCAATGCTGGAGGTGGACTCCTTCACGCTCCATACCACTGCCGAGAGGCTCTTGGGCACCCTTGCCATTGCATCTATGATGTCAGAGTGCATGGCCATCACCCTTTGTGTGAATGCCTCCCCATCGAGGTCCTCATCTGAGTCCTGTGGAGCAGAACTCATGCGCGAACTCGCCCTCCACGGAGATGGGTCCCGCGGTTCCCTTTCCCTTTGGCCTTGCTGCAGCCCACTAGGCCCCAATGTATTACTCTGTGCAGACCCCTCTTCTAGCCTAACCTCTAACGAATGCGCAGTGCCAGTGTCTGAGCTGGTGTCAGCTAGTGAGGGAAGCAATGACGCAGAGCTCGGCTCCTCCTCCTGCCCTTCCTCCTCTTCCTCTCCCTCCAGAATCTCTTGGGGGGGTCTCAGGTGCAGCCTCCACAGCTGCCGGCTGGTTATCTGAAAGCATAAATGGCACAAGACTCACATTAAGGTGAGGGCAGTGGGGCAGGAATGGAGCAAGGAATGCAGACAGTGTCAGGAACTGGAAAGTGATAAAACATTCTGGTGTGGGGGGAAGTTGTATGAGAAAAGGAGGGTATTGTAAAGTGATGAAGCCTTCTGGTGTGGGGGGGGATGTTGTATGAGAAAAGGAGAGGGAATGAAGATACCATTGTTGCCCCCAGTGGGGTCGACGTCTCCACCGGCCACGGTGCCCACCACCTGCGGGCTAATGAGTCGCAACACTCGTTCCTCCTGGTCATTCAGCAGTTCAGGTTCCCCTCCTCCAGTCCGCAGCTGCTCCCTTTTGTTATGTGCCATCTTGGCCTGCAAAAAAAAGGATCTCGTGTGAGTAAGCATCGAGCTATGTATGTGGAAGATATGCCTGCTGCGGCTGAATAGCTGTGAACGTCGGCAAGGCGCGAGATGAGGATGTGAGTGTGAGTAGTTGCAGATGCTTGGTGGTTGCATGGTGGAGCAGTGGTGGTTTGTACAATGTGAGCAGACAGAGGTTCAGAGGCTGATATGGAGGCGGTCTGGAAGCTTGTATTCATCTTCACCACTCGACATAGGTCGTTGAATTTTGTGGGGCACGGGATGAGGCTTCTCTGCACCACTGTGCTGGCCGACACCTCCCGGACCACCTCTCGCCACGTGGTCCTGAAAATCACGGAGATGGCCTCCTTCCCGATGAAGCGAACAGCGACTCCATCTTTGTCTCCGATACCCCCACCAATGTCTCCAGCCCCATATCATTAAACCAGGTGGCCCTCTCGCTTGAAGGGGGTTTCGTAACAGCTATTTCAGAATGTTCACGAGATGCACAGATCAGTGGCTCAAATGTAGCAATGCTGAACATGAGCAGGAGCAGGTTACATTGATCTCCCCTTTAAGGGCCAGATTGGGCTGGAGTCAAGGATTGAAGCCTGATTCCTGAATGGAGCTGAAATTGGGTAACTGGCTGTGAATAGCACCCCTGCAGTGCTCAGCTGAGGCCATTAGAGCCTCATTTCCCGCCCCTTTTTACTCCTGGGGCGTAAACGCCGAATTTCACCAATTTGGCAAGGCATCTCACCGGGCGCTAAATCTTTTAAAAGTGAAAAGTTACCGGCCCAAACGGGGTGCTACCAAATTTCGCCCGCAACATGTTTTTCTCTGCCTCCACCTGTAATTATCATTGCATGTCTCCAGTCAATCCTTTTTTTCCTCACAGTTTGCTTTTCTTTGTACAGATCGACAGGACTAGGGAGATCAGGCACTCACAAACGCACATTGATGCACACTCAAACTTGCACATTCAGAAATAAACTTACAGAAAAGATTCACGTAAAATTTGTATATTTCTGCACAGATGTATTCAATGTTGGGCTATTTAAAAGATACCAGTCCTTATTGTCACAATCTTCTCACTGTGAAGTCGAGAATCTGAAGCAGAAAATCGCACGCTACTGCGCTACTGAGATTTATGATCATGGAGAGAATGGCCATTCAAGATCAGGCAGGTAGGAAGACACCATTCTGAATCAGGCGGGTGGAAAGATGCTAGGTCAGGTTGAATTTGAATCAAGCGGAAAGGCCAAGTCAGAGTCGGGTCGGATAGAGCAGATAGCCGGAGCTGGATAAAGAGACTGAGTGGGTCTGGACCTTAGCATGTGGCCTTGCTTGGAGGGCAGAGGCGATTTGATTTCAGCAAAGCAGAAATTGAGTGGGCCACGATATTTGGCTGTGCAAGAGAAAAACTTTTTAGCGGATGGGGAAAATAGCAGAAATTAATCTTAGAAAGTAACAAAAGAAAAGAATGCCATGTGTACTTTTGTGAGGATCTGGTTGCTCCTTGTAAATCAATTCACCTGCTTCTGAACAAATCACATCATAGACCCAAAGTCATCATCGTCATCATCATAGGCAGTACCTTGGAATCGAGGAAGACTTGCTTCCACTCTGGAAGTGAGTTCTTTGGTGGCTCAATACGAGAGCCACAGACTCTGTTACAGTGGGACAGATAGTCATTCAGGGAAGGGGTGGGTGGGACTGGTTTGCCGCACGCTCTTTCCGCTGCCTGCACTTGATTTCAGCATGCTCTCGGCTTTGAGACTCGAGGTGCCCAGCGCCCTCTCGGATGCACTTCCTCCACTTAGGGCAGTCTTGGGCCAGGGACTCCCAGCTGTCAGTGGGGATGTCGCACTTTATCAGGGAGGCTTTGAGGGTGTCCTTGTAGCGTTTCCGCTGCACACCTTTGGCTCATTTGCCGTGAAGGAGTTCCGAGTAGAGCACTTGCTTTGGGAGTCTCATGTCTGGCATGCAAACTATGTAGACTGCCCAACGGAGCTGATCGAGTGTGGTCAATGCTTCAATGCTGGGGTTGTTAGCCTGGACGAAGACACTAACGTTGGTGCGCCTGTCCTCCCAGGGGATTTGCGGAGACATCGTTGGTGATATTTCTCCAGCAACTTGAGGTGTCTGCTGTACATGGTCCATGTCTCTGAGCCATACAGGAGGGCAGGTATTACTGTAGCCCTGTAGACCATGAGCTTGGTGGCACTTTTGAGACCCAACAGTAATATTCATGGCATAGCACAATATTGCAATATTACAGGTATATAATTTTATATTACAGAAACAGAATATTCAATAATATAGTTAGATTGGTCTAATATACTTGAAGCAACTCAGAGGGAAGGGCAATGGTTCAAAAAATATGTCTTTGGAATGCAGTACCTTGGGCTGGATTTTAGGCTTTTCTGTTTTCGGGGTGTAAACGGAGGCGGGGCGGGAAAGTTACCAGCCGGGAATAGTTTGCGCTTTGGTCTGTAAGTTTGGGCATCTGGGCCCTGTGTCAGGGGCAGCAGTGCTAAGGGAGGCCTCTCGTGTCGCAAGGATGGAAAATTCCGGGGTAAAGAGCCGGGGTAAAGAACCATGTGCGCTCTGAGAAAGGCTGGGTGGGGGGTTGGGGGGGGGGGTGGAGGGGTGCGGAACAACAACACATTCCGAAAACATTGCCCACGCCACCGCAACACAAATCGCTCAAAAATTACAATTTTAAAAACATTCGCATTTGCGTTTACAGCACATTCCTTTCCTCATCGCCGCCGGCGTGGCTCTGATTTCCCAGGCGGTCATTGCGGGTGCACTTCCGGGCAGACAGATCGGGCAGGGATCAAAAGCAGGGATAGGGCAGTACTGCCGGGACATCCTGCTCAGCGCCGCCGCAAAACCTGACCGGAGGATTGCGGCAGGGCAGAGGAGACCTTACCGCCGCCTGTCACGCCGCTCCGGGGCGAAACCCGGAGCGCAAAGGACCAGAAAATTCAACCCTTTATCTCTGTACCTAATGTAACTTAAGAACCTAAGAACATAAGAACATAAGAACATAGAAATATGAATAAGAGTAGATCATACGGCCCCTCGAGCCTGCTCAGCCATTCAAAAGGATCATGGCTGACCCGATCATGGACTCAGCTCCACTTCCCTGCCCGTTCCCCATAACCCCTTATTCCCTTATCGTTTAAGAAACTGTCTATTTCTGTCTTAAATTTATTCAATGTCCCAGCTTCCACAGCTCTGAGGCAACGAATTCCCATAGACTTACAACCCTCTGAGAGAAGAAATATCTCCTCATCTCTGTTTTAAATGGGCAAACCCTCTAGTTCTAGTCTCCCCCATCAGTGGAACTATCCTCTCTGCATCCACCTTGTCAAGGCCCCTCATAGTCTTATATGTTTCAATAAGATCACCTCTCATTCTTCTGAATTCCAATGAGTAGAGACCCAACCCACTCAAGCTTTCTCATAAGTCAACCCCCTGTGCATAATGTGCAGCACTCACTCCTGCCACTAATGAGCCTCCTTAAAATGCTTCACGGTTTAGAATTGTAATGTATGTACATAAGGTCTGCCCACCACCAGAGGGCACTACCGTCAGAGGTCCTAGGGTCATAGGTACACTTGTGCTAGGCCTGGTATATAAGCTGAACTTCACCTTTGTATTGTCACTTCTGGAAGCCATTAAAGACTGACCAGGTTACACCTGGTCACTGGCTCACAGTACAGGGATCATTGTATCATTTCATACACCATAACTGGCGACGAGGCAAATACAAACCTACACAAAAGTATGGCGAGCACAGCACGATCGAGTACTATTGAAATGCTCGAGAGATTCCATGAGGGAGAGGATTGGGGAGATTTCACGGATCGTCTTGACCAGTATTTCGTGGCAAACGATCTAAACAAGGGCGAGGATGCAGAGAAGCGCAGGGCAGTTCTTCTCACTGTCTGTGGCCCCACGATCTATGCACTCATCAAGAATCTGCTCTCATCCACTCTTCCTACAGAAACGGATTACAAGTAACTGTGCGCTCTAGTTCGGGAACACCTTAAACTCATGGAAGGAATCCTCATATCCAGATATTGCTTCTATATGCACATTCGTCCAGCAGGCCAGGACATAGCGGCATTTGTTGCCGACCTGAGACGTCTTGCAGGGGCTTGCAAATTTGGGCCTGCGTTGGAAAACATGCTGTGTGCCTTTTTCGTGATCACGAGGCAAACTTAAGTAAGTTGTTGGTGGTGGAGAAACCGGACCTCAGCAAGGTCATCACCATCGCCCAGGCTTGCATGCACACACAGAAAAGCATGAAGCAGATATCGCGACAAAACAGGAACTCCACGGCAAGTATTGTGTACAAAATTGTATCGACGCTGGCAGAGCTGCACATGGCAGGGCCTACTCAACTGCATCTGCAAGACCGAGAGCCACTTAAAGTTCGCCTTCGAGGACCTACTCGACTGCGTATGCGGGAACGGGGGCCGCTCAAAGTAGGCCATCGAGGGCCTACTCGATTGCATATGCGAGAACGGGAGCAGCTTAAAGCCTGTCATCTGGCGCAAATCCGAGCTCAACGTGTTGGTGTTGCGGGGGCAATCACCGACCCCATTAGTGCCGTTTCAGGCAATATGTATGCAGAAGGTGTGCGAAGACGGGGCATCTTCAGCGGATGTGTCCACAACAGAACAAGCAAGCTGCGACACACCACATGGATGATGATCAATCCCGTGTGGATCTGGCGATGCAGCCCGAAGCATTTGAGAGCTCCGAGGAGGAAGTGTACAGCGTACGTGCATCCCTAACAAAGAGCCAACCGATAATCATGGAGGTAAAATTAAACGGCGTGCCAGTATCAATGGAATTAGACACGGGTGCGAGTCAATCAATAATGAGCCAAAGAACTTTCGAAGAGCTGTGGGAGACCAAGGCAGAGAGACCTAAGCTGAGTCCGACAAATGCGAAGTTGCATACCTACACCAAAGAGCTCATACCAGTGATTGGTAGTGCAGCAGTAAAGGTTTCATACGAGGGAGCGGTTCATGATCTACTCTTGTGGATAATCCCGGGCAACAGCCCATCGTTATTCGGCAGGAGTTGGCTCGAGAAAATAAAATGGAAATTGTACGATATCAAAGCTTTGTCATCAGCGGATGATGATTTGTGTGCTCAAGTGCTGAGCAAATTTCCCTCACTGTTTGAACCGGGAATTGGCAGCTTCAAGGGAGCCAAGGTGCAGATTCACCTCGGCCCAGACGCAAGGCCCATCCATCACAAAGCCAGGGTGGTCCCGCACATGATGAGAGAAAAGGTCGAGCTCGAATTGGACAGGCTACAACGCAAGGGGGTCATCTCACCGGTCGAACTTAATGAATGGGCCAGCCCCATTGTTCCGGTGTTAAAGAAAGATGGCAGGGTCAGGATTTGTGGAGACTACAAGGTCACAATCAACCAAGTTTTGAAACAAGATCAGTACCTGCTACCGAAAGCTGATGACCTGTTTGCAATGCTAGCCGAGGGAAAATCATTCACCAAATTGGATCTAACGTCGGCCTACATGACACAGGAACTGGTTGAATCATCAAAGAAATTTACGTGCATCTACACACACAAAGGACTGTTTATTTACAACAGGTACCCTTTTGGCATTCGTTTGGCGGCAGCCATATTTCAGAGAAACATGGAGAGCCTATTGAAATCCATCCCCAGGACCGTGGTATTCCAAGACGACATCCTAGTCACAGTTTGTGACACCGCTGAGCACCTGCACAATCTGGAACAGGTTCTGTGTCGTCTGGACAAAGTGGGACTCAGGCTGAAACGTTCGAAGTGCGTTTTCATTGCACCAGAGGTCGAATTCCTCGGACGAAAGATTGCTGCAGACGGAATCAGGCCTACAGATGCGAAAACAGAGGCCATCAAAATTGCGCCCAGGCCCCAGAATGTGACGGAGCTGCGTTCGTTCCTCGATCTTCTCAACTACTTCGGTAACTTCTTACCCAAATTGAGCAGAGTATTAGAGCCTTTGCACAAGCTGCTGAGGAAAGGAGACGACTGGGTGTGGGGTGAACTTCAGGACAGAGCCTTTGAGAAGGCTAGAAATCTGTTGTGTTCCACAAGTTACTGGTACTGTATGACCCTTGCAAGGGGCAAAGTGTGTAAAAAAGATAAGCCTGAAGGCTCTATGCCTCAATGCGAGGAGTATTTGTCATAAGGTGGACGAATTAACTGCACAGGCAACAATTAATGGATATGATATAATTGGCATCATGGAGACATGGCTTCAGGGTGACCAAGGCTGGGAAATCAACATCCAGGGGTGTTCAATATTCAGAAAGGATAGACAGAAAGGAAAAGTGTTGTGTGTGGAGAAAGAGTCAGACTGAACACTGTGAGCTCAAAGTAAAGTGTGACCTTAGTCTTTTATTGCAGGTCTCCAGAGTACCTCTCCAACCTGTGAAGCCTTCTTAAATACCTGTGCTCCCAAGGGATTATGGGATCCCTTGGGGCTCCAGGGGAATGAGCCCTCTGGTGGCTGTACAGAGTAAATACAAGTCCACATATATAACAACATTCCCTCCCAAAGTCAATAGTGTAACTATTTACAATGTGAGTTGATCTGGGGCCCTTCTTGCCCTGGTTGATCGTCTCGGTGTGAAAGCTGGTGTTGTTGAATCATTTGTTGGGCCCTCGCTGGGTTGCTGTGCAGCTGGCCTTGCTGGGCTGCCTGGTGTGTTGAGTCCTGCTGGGCTGCTGCGGATGATGGGTTCTGCTTCGTGGTCAACCGTGGTGCCAGTTGCCACTGGTGTGTGTGTTGGGGGATCAAAAAAGGTAGGATCCAAGATGGGTTGCTCAGGGTAGTCCGTGAATCTGAGTTGAATTTGGTCCAAGTGTTTCCGGTGAATGAGTCCATTTGAAAGTTTGACCCGAATCACCCTGCTCCCCTCTTTGGCCATTACAGTGCCGGGAAGCCACTTGGGACCTTTGACTTCAATACAGGATCATTGACTTCAATCTCGCGTGACACATTTGCGCTATCATGGTATGCACTTTGTTGAAGCCGCCTGCTCTCTACCTGTTCATGTAGATCAGGGTGAACTAACGAGAGCCTTGTCTTAAGTGCTCTTTTCATGAGCAGGTGCGACCCCAGTGAGTGAGTGGGGTCTCATGCGGTAACTAAGCAGGACTCGGGATAGGCGAGTGTGCAGTGAGCCTTCAGTTACCCTCATCAAGCCTTGCTTGATGATTTGCACTGCTCTCTCTGCCTGACCATTGGACGCTGGTTTAAACGGGGCAGATGTGACATGTTTGATCCTGTTACAGGTCATGAATTCTTTGAACTCAGCAATAGTAAAACATGGGCAGTTGTCGCTCACCAGGACATCGGGTAAGCCGTGTGTGGCAAACATGGCCCGCAGGCTTTCAGTAGTGGCAGCGGACGTGCTAGCTGACATTATCTCACATTCACTCCACTTGGAGTATGTGTCTACAACCACAAGGAACATTTTACACAAGAACGGGCCTGCATAGTCGATGTGTACCCTAGACCACGGTTTGGAGGGCCAAGACCATAAACTTAGCGGCGCCTCCCTGGGTACATTGCTTAACTGCGAGCATGTATTTTATCTGTGAACACAGGACTCTAAGTCCGCATCGATACCGGGCCACCATGCATGGGATCTGGCTATTGCTTTCATCATTACGATGCCTGGGTGGGTACTGTGAAGGTGATTGATGAAGGTGTCTCTGCCCTTCTTGGGGACCACTGCTCGATTGCCCCACAGAAGGCAGTCTGTCTGTATAGACGTTTCATCTTTGCGCCGCTGGAACAACTTTATCTCTTCCTGCATTTCCACTGGGACACTGGACCAGCTCCCGTGAAGCACACAGCTTTTAGAGATAATAAGGGGTCCTGGCTTGTCCAGGTTTTGATCTGCCGGGCAGTGACGGTGATTGCTCACTCTCAAATGCTTCCATAACCATGGCTAGATCTGCGGGCTGTGCCATTTCCATCCCCGTGGTGGGCAATGGCAGCCTACTGAGAGCATTGGTGCAGTTTTCTGTGCCTGGCCTGTGGCGGATGGCGTAGTTGTATGTGGACAACGTGAGCGCCCATCTCGGGATGCGAGCCGATGCGTTGGTACTTATCCCTTTACTCTCGGAAACAGGGATATAAGTGGCTTATGGTCAGTTCCCAATTCGAATTTTAGCCCAAACAGGGTATTGATGCATTTTCTTTACCCCATAGACACACGCTAACACTTCTTTTTCAATCATGCTGTAGGCTCTCTCGGCCTTAGACAGACTCCTGAATGCATAAGCAACCGGTTGCAGTTTCCCGCAATCATTAGATTGTTGCAATACACACCCGACGATGCATCACATGCTAATACCAAACGCTTACATAGATCGTACTACAACATAAGCAATTTGTTTGAGCATAACAATTTTCTAGCTTTTACAGAGGCATTTTCTTGGCTTTTGTCCCAAACCCATTCGCTCCCTTTTCATAGTAAGTGGTTCTAGCAGGGTGCTGAGACCCGGTAAGAAGTTAGCAAAGTAGTTCAAGAGTCCCAGAAATGACCGCAGCTCCGTCACGTTCTGTGGCCTCGATGCCCTCTTGTTGCAGCTGGTCCAGCTCGAACTCCACCCTTTCACTCACCATGTATGGTGCTGCTTTCGCCTTGTGATGGATGGGTCGTGCCCCGGAATTAGGTGGATCTGCACTTTTGCTCCTTGGAATTTCCCGATGCCTGGTTCGAACAGCGAAGGAAATTTGTTTAAGACCTGTGTGGTGTCCTTACACCTTACTATAGAATCACATGCAGCATGTACTGCAGACAAAGTCACTACGTGACCTGAACCTTTATTTCCGGGACCAAGAAGTGCTGACCTGCGTGGGACCTCCCTTTATATACCTGGATGACCAGGTGAGGAGTGTCTCCCACAAGTTCACCCCCTGTGGTCAAGGTGTGCATTACTCAGGTGTATACAGTGTACAGTGTTGTTACATAAAGGTTACAGTTATGTGAAGGTCACAAACATGACAACCTGGGCACATGAAGTGTCATCAGCGGGCGATAGCGCTCGGATGTCGTCCCACTTCCAGCGTATCTTTCCCAGCCAACTCCTGCCGAGCAGCATGGGACCATCGCCCGGTACCACCCAGAGTGGTAGCTTGTGCACTACTCCATTGTAGGAGACCTTTACGGTAGCACTGCCGATTACAGGAATCAGTTCTTTAGTGTAAGTTCTTAGTCTCGTGCAAAGTTGAGTTAAGACTAGCCTTGAGGCCTTGTTGCACCACAACCTTTCGAAACTCTTTTTGCCCATAATGGACTGGCTAGCGCCCGTGTCCAGCTCCATTGACACCGGGAGTCCATTTAGTTCAACATTCAGCATTATTGGGGCACAATTTGTGGTGAATGTGTGCACCCCATGTACCTCTGCCTCCTCGATCTGAGGCTCTGGTTCGTAGTCATCTCCATGGATCTGTCCTCCTCTGCAACATGGGGGTTTGCAGGTTTAACAGGCTTAGCAGCTCACCTGCATACTCGTTGGAGGTGTCCCATTGTTCCACAGCCCTTGCAAACGTATCCTTTGAATCAGCATGAATGGAAACGATGATCACCCCCGCAACGCCAACGAGGTGTTAATGGCCTTGCATTCATCACACTTGATGGTGGACTCTGAGACATCTGCGGACATGTAGCTACAGGAATGTGTGGCCTGCCCTGTATGTTACAATTTGAAAACAACATCACTTTGTTCACAGTACTTGTAGCAGCACTTATGTGCTGAGAGATTTGCTTCGTATTGTCACTGGTGGCAATGAAAGCCTGGGCTATTGCTACGGCCTTACTCAAGGTTGGGGTCTCTACAGTCAGAAGTTTGCAAAGTATGGTTTCGTGGCCAATGCCAAGTACGAAAAAGTCTCTGAGCATGTGCTCCAAATGTCCTTCAAATTCGCAATGTCCTGCAAAGCGTCTCAGCTCGGCGACATAACTCACCATTTCCTGGCCTTCAGACCTTTTGTAGGCGTAGAACCAGTACCTCGCCATCAGAAAGCTTTCCTTCAGGTTCAAATACTATCAGACCAGTGTGCACAAATTGCCGTATGATTTCTCCGTGGGTTTCGCTGGAGTGAGCAAATCCTTCATGAGACCATACGTTGGTGCCCCACAGAAGGTGAGGAGGATCGCTCTACGTTTAGCAGCACTCTCTTCCCCATCTACCTCATTGGCCACGAAGTATTGGTCGAGTCACTCCACAAAAATTTGCAATCATCTCCCTCTGAAAATTTTTCCAGGATGCCCACTGTTCTCTGCATCTTTGGGTTCGCTATCTGTATCTCATCGCCAGTTGTTGTGCATGGAGAAAGAGTCAGACTAAACACTGTGAGCTCAAAGTAAAGTGTGACAGTCTTTTATTGCAGGTCTCCAGAGTGCCTCTCGAACCTGTGAAGCCTTCTTAAATACCTGTGCTCCCATGGGATTATGGGATCCCTTGGGACTCTGGGGAATGAGCCCTCTGATGGCTGTACAGAGTAAATACAAGTCCACATATATAACAAAAAGGAGGTGGGGTAGCGTTGCTGGTTAAAGAGGAAATTAACGCAATAGTAAGGAAGGACATTAGCTTGGATGATGTGGAATCTGTATGGGTGGAACTGTGGAATATCAGGGCAGAAAACACTAGTGGAAGTTGTGTACAGATCACCAAACAGTAGTAGTGAGGTTGGGGACAGCATCAAACAAGAAATTAGGGATATGTGCAATAAAGGTACAGCAGTTATCCTGGGCGACTTTAATCTACATATAGATTGGGCTAACCAAACTGGTAGCAATACGGTGGAGGAGGATTTCCTGGAGTTTATTAGGGATGGTTTTCTAGACTAATATGTCGAGGAACCAACTAGAGGGCTGGCCATCCTAGACTAGGTGATGTGTAATGAGAAGGACTAATTAGCAATCTTGTTGTGCGAGGCCCCTTGGGGAAGAATGACCATAATATGGTAGAATTCTTCATTAAGATGGAGAGTGAACATTTAGTTCAGAGACAAGGGTCCTGAACTTAAGAAACATCGATGGTATGAGACGTGAATTGGCTAGAATAGCCTGGCAAATGAAACTTAAAGGGTTGACGATGGATAGAGAATGGTAAACATTTAAAGATCACACGGATGAACTTCAACAATTGTATATCTATGTCTGGAGTAAAAATAAAATAGGGAAGGTGATTCAACCGTGGCTAACAAGGGAAATTAAGGATAGTGTTAAATCCAAGGAAGAGGCATATAAATTGGCCAGAAAAAGCAGCAATCCGGAGGACTGGGCGAAATTTAGAATTCAGCAAAGGAGGACAAAGGGTTTAATTAGGAAGGGGAAAATAGAGTATGACAGGAAGCTTGCCGGGAACATAAAAGTTGACTGCAAAAGCTTCTATAGATATGTGAAGAGAAAAAGATTAGTGAAGACAAACGTAGGTCCCTTGCAGTCAGATTCAGGTGAATTTATAATGGGGAACAAAGAAATGGCAGACCAATTGAACAAATACTTGGGTTCTGTCTTCACTAAGGAAGACACAAATAACCTTCCGGAAATACTAGGGGAGCAAGAGTTTAGTGAGAAGGAGAAACTGAAGGAAATCCTTATTAGTCAGGAAATTGTATTCGGGAAATTGATGGGATTGAAGGCCGATAAATCCCTGGGGCCTGATAGTCTGCATCCCAGAGTACTTAAGGAAGTGGCCATAGAAATAGTGGATACATTGGTGATCATTTTCCAACACTCTATCGACTCTGGATCAGTTCCTATGGACTGGAGGGTAGCTAATGTAACACCACTTTTTTAAAAAGGAGGGAGAGAGAAAACGGTTAATTATAGACCAGTTAGCCTGACATCAGTAGTGGGGAAAATGTTGAAATCGATTATTAAAGATGAAATAACAGCGCATTTGGAAAGCAGTGACAGGATCGGTCCAAGTCAACATGGATTTATGAAAGGAAAATCATGCTTGACAAATCTTCTGGAATTTTTTGAGGATGTAACTAACAGAGTGGACAAGGGAGAACTAGTGGATGTGGTGTATTTGGACTTTCAAAAGCTTTTTCACAAGGTCCCACACTAGAGATTGGTGTGCAAAAATAAAGCACATGGTATTGGGGGTAATGTACTGACGCTGATAGAGAACTAGTTGGCAGACAGGAAACAGAGGGTCGGGATAAATGGGTCCTTTTCAGAATGGCAGGCAGTGACTAGTGGGGTGTCGCAGGGCTCAGTGCTGGGACCCCAGCTATTTACAATATACATTAATGATTTGGATGAAGGAATTGAGTGTAATATTTCCAAGTTTGCAGATGACACTAAGCTGGGTGGTGGTGTGAACTGTGAGGAGGATGCTAAAAGGCTGCAGGGTGACTTGGACAGGTTAGGTGAGTGGCCAAATACATGGCACATGCAGTATAATGTGGATAAATGTGAGGTTATCCATTTTGGGGGCAAAAACACGAAGGCAGAATATTATCTGAATGGTGGCAGATTAGGAAAAGGGGAGGTGCAACGAGACCTGGGTGTCATGGTACATCAATCGTTGAAAGTTGGCATGCAGGTACAGCAGGCGGTGAAGAAGGCAAATGGCATGTTGGCCTTCACAGCTAGGGGATTTCAGTATAGGAGCAGGGAGCTCTTACTGCAGTTGTACAAGGCCTTGGTGAGGCCTCACCTGGAGTATTGTGTAGAGTTTTGGTCTCCTAATCTGAG
The DNA here is from genome assembly GCF_044704955.1 of Pristiophorus japonicus. NCBI lineage: Eukaryota > Metazoa > Chordata > Chondrichthyes > Pristiophoridae > Pristiophorus > Pristiophorus japonicus. Next base: position 281,267,303 of record NC_091979.1, read on the forward strand.
GAAGGACGTTCTTGCTATTGAGGGAGTGCAGCGAAGGTTCACTAGACTGATTTCCGGGATGGCTGGACTGACATATGAGGAGAGACTGGATCGACTGGGCCTGTATTCACTGGAGTTTAGAAGGATGAGAGGGGATCTCATAGAAACATATAAAATTCTGACGGGACTGGACAGATTAGATCCAGGAAGAATGTTTCCGATGTTGGGGAAGTCCAGAACCAGGGGACACAGTCTAAGGATAAGGGGTAAGCCATTTAGGACTGAGATGAGGAGAAACTTGTTCACTCAGAGAGTGTTAACCTGTGGAATTCCCTACCGTAGAGAGTTGTTGATGCCAGTTCGTTGGATATATTCAAGAGGGAGTTAGATGTGGCCCTTATGGCTAAAGGGATCAAGGGGTATGGAGAGAAAGCAGGAAAGGGGTGCAAAGGTGAATGATCAGCCATGATCTTATTGAATGGTGGTGCAGGTTCGAAGGGCTGAATGACCTAATCCTGTACCTATTTTCTATGTTTCTATGTTTCTAAGCGTCTAGTTTTGACCTGTGATGCGTGGTCCTATGGGGTCGACTGCGTGCTCCAGCAAGCCAATGAGTCAAGCAAACTACAACCAGTTGCATACACGTCTCGAAGCCTTTCCAAGGCAGAAAGACCCTACGGCATGGTAGAGAAAGAGGCTTTAGCCTGTGTTTATGGGGTAAAAAAAATGTACCAGTACCTCTTTGGGCTTCGCTTCGAGTTGGAAACCGATCAGAAGCCGCTTATATCATTGTTCTCGGAACACAAAGGTATCAATACCAACACGTCATCCCGCATCCAGAGGTGGGCGCTGACATGATCTGCCTATGATTATGTCATTCGCCATAGACCAGGTACCGACAACTGCGCTGATGCATTGAGCCGGTTACCATTGCCCACACCGGAGGTGGAAACGCCAATGCCCACAGAGCTTCTCATGGTCATGGATGCCTTTGTGAGTGAAGGGTCGCCTGTCACTGCTCAACAAGTTAAGACCTGAACCAACCAGGATCTGACCCTATCGGCAGTAAAATGTTCTGTTCTAACAGGGACTGATTGACCATCCTCAAGGAAATGGGTGATGAAACCAAATCGTACAGCCGTCGCAAAGATGAGCTTTCCATCCAGTCCGACTGTTTACTGTGGGGTAATCGTGTTGTAATGCCCAAGAAAGGCAGGGTGAGATTTGTATGGGAGTTACATAGTACACATCCCGGTATTGTCATGATGAAGGCGATTGCCAGATCCCATGTTTGGTGGCCTAGCATTGACTCAAACTTATAGTCATGCATGCATCAGTGCAGCACCTGCATGCAGTTAAGAAATGCCCCAAAGGAAGCTCCACTCAGTCTGTGGTCATGGCCATCTAAACCGTGGTCTAGAATCCACATCGATTTTGCGGGCCTCTTCCTTCGTAAAATGTTTTTTGTGGTGGTGGATGCATTCTCCAAATGGATAGTGTTATGTCTAGCATAAAGAATCTGACCAGATACTGTGAGCTCAAAGTAACGTGTGACGGTAGTCCTTTATTCAGGTCTCCAGAGTGCCTCTCCAGCCTGTGAGGCCTCCTTATGTATAGGTGCTCCCAAGGGATTGTGGGATCCCTTGTGACTCCAGGGGATGAGCCCTCTGGTGGTTAAACATTGTATTTACAGGTTTACATATATAACAACACTCCCCCCACCAAAGTCAGTAGTGTAACTATTTACAATGTGAGTCGATCTGGGGCATTCCTTTCCCTGGTTGGTTGTCTCGGTGCAAATGCTGATTTTGGTGAGTCATTTGTTGGGACCTCGCTGGGCTGCTGCGCAGCTGGCCTTGCAGGGCTGCTGGGGGTGGTGAGTCCTACTGGGCTGTTGCAGGTGATGGGTTCTGCTTCGTGGTCAACCGCTGAGTCGGTTGCCACTTGTGTGTGTGTTGGGGGGTCAAAAAAGAGAGAATCTATTGTGGGTTGTTCTGGATAGTCCATGAATCTTAGTTTGGTTTGGTCCAAGTGTTTCCTGCAGTTGAGTCCATTTGAAAGTTTTACCTGAAACACCCTACTCCCCTCTTTGGCCACGATAGTGCCGGGAAGCCACTTGGGACCTTGTCCATAGTTTAACACAAATACAGGATCATTAATCTCAATTTCACATGACACATTTGTGCAATTATGATATGTATTCTGTTGAAGCCGCCTGCTCGCTACCTGTTTGTGTGGATCAGGGTGGACTAACAAGAGCCTTGTCTTAAGTGCCCTTTTCATGATCAGTTCAGTGGGGGGAATCCTAGTGAGCGAGTGGGGTCTTGAGCAGTAACTAAGCAGGACTTGGGATAGGCGAGTCTGTAGTGAGCCTTCAATTACCCTCTTCAAGCTCTGCTTGATTGTTTTCACTGCTCGTTCTGCCTGACCATTGGATGCTGGTTTGAACGGGGCAGAAGTGACATGTTTGATCCCATTATGGGTCATGAATTCTTTGAACTCTGCACTGGTGAAGCACGGCCCATTGTCACTTACAAGGACATCAGGCAGGCCGTGCGTGGCAAACATGGCCCGCAGGCTTTCAATGGTGGCAGCGGATGTGCTTACCGATATTATCTCACATTCAATCCATTTGGAGTATGCACCTACAACCACAAGGAACATTTTTCCCAAGAATGGGCCTGCGTAATTGACATGAACCCTGGACCACGGTTTGGAGGGCCAGGACCATAAACTTAGTGGCGCCTCCCTGGGTGCATTGGTTAACTGGGAACATGTGTTACATTTGTGCACGCGGGACTCTAAGTCTGCATCGATACCGGGCCACCACATGTGGGATCTGGCTATCGCTTTCATCATTACAATGCCTGGGTGGGTACTGTGGAGGTCACTAATGAAAGTGTCCCTGCCCTTTTTTGGCACCACTACCCGATTACCCCATAGTAGGCAGTCTGCCTGTATGGACATTTCATCTCTTCGCCACTGATACGGCTTTATTTCTTCCTGCATCTCTAAGGGGACACTAGAACAACTCCCGTGGAGCACACAGTTTTTTACAAAAGACAGTAAGGGGTCCTGGCTCGTCCAGGTTCTAATCTGTCGGGCGGTAACAGGTGATTGCTCACTTTCGAATGCTTCCATAACCATAACTAAATCTGCAGGCTGTACCATCTCCACCCCTGTGGTGTGGAAATGGCTGCCTACTGAGAGCATCGGCACAGTTTTCTGTGCCTGGACTGTGGCGGATGGCGTAGTTGTATGCGGACAACGTGAGCGCCCATCTCTGGATGCGGACCGATGCATTCGTATTTATCCCCTTACTTTCAGAAAAGAGGGAGAAAAGTGACTTATGGTCAGTTTCCAATTTAAATTTGAGCCCAAACAGATATTGATGCATTTTCTTTACCCCATAAACACATTGCTAATGCTTCTTTTTCGATCATGCTGTAGGCCCTCTCAGCCTTAGACAGACTTCTGGATGCATAAGCAACCGGTTACAATTTTCCAGATTCATTAGCTTGTTGCAATACACAACCAACACCATATGACAACGCATCACATGCTAGTACCAAACGCTAACATGGATCGTACAACACAAGCAATTTGTTTGAGCATAACAGTTTTCTATTTTTTACCCGATACCCATTCATCTCCTTTATGCAGTAAAGAGTGCAGTGCAGTGGTTCTAACAGTGTGCTAAGACTCGGTAAAAAGTTACCAAAGTAGGTCAGGAGTCCTAGAAATGACCGCAGCTCCGTCACGTTCTGTGGTCTCAGTGCATTCTTGATTGCCTCCGTCTTCAAATCGGTGGGTCTGATGCCGTCCGCTGCAATTTTTCTCCCCAGGAACTCCACTTCAGGCGCCAGAAAAACGCATTTTGAGTATTTTAACTTGTGCCCCATGAGGTTGAGTCAACTAAGAACCCCCTCCAGGTTCTGCAGATGCTCACTTGTGTCCCGATCTAAACCAAGATGTCGTCCTGGAAGACCACGGTGTGCAGGACCAACTTCAGTAAGCTTTCCATGTTTCTCTGGAATATCGCCGCCGCTGATCGAATTCCAAACAGGCATCTGTTATAAATGAAGAGACCTTTGTGCATGTTGATGCGGGTGAGGGCCTTCGATGATTACTCCAGCTCCTGCGTCATGTAGGCCAAGGTCAAGTCCAGTTTCATGAACGTCTTTCCTCCTGCTAGCGTAGCAAAAAGGTCGTTGGCCTTTGGTAGTAGGTATTGGTCCTGCAGGGAGAAACGATTGATAGTTACTTTGTAATCACCACAGATTCTGACAGTGCCATCTTCCTTGAGGACAGCAACGGTCGGACTGGCCCACTCATTGAATTCGATCGGCGAAATGATGCCCTCTCTTTGCAGCTGGTCTAGTTCGATCGCTACCCTTTCTCTCATCATGTACGGTACTGCTCTCGCCTTGTGATGGATGGGTCATGCCCCCGGAATTAAGTGGATCTGCACTTTTGCTCCTTGGAACTTCCCGATGACTGGTTCGAACAGTGAAGGGAACTTGTTTAAGACCTGGGCACACGAAGTGTCGTCAGCTGACGAGAGCGCTCGGACGTCGTCCCAGTTCCAGCGTATCTTTTCCAGCCAGCTCCTGCCGAGCAGCGTGGGACCATCGCCCAGTACCACCCAGAGTGGTAGCTTGTGCACCGTTTCATCATAGGAGACTTTTACAGTAGCACTGCCGATTACGGGAATCGGTTCCTTTTTGTAAGTTCTCAGTTTTGTGCGAATTGGAGTCAAGACTGGCCTTGAGGCCTTGCTGCATCACAACCTTTCGAAAGTCTTTTTGCTCATAATGGACTAGCTCAAGCCCGTGTCCGGCTCAATTGACACCGGGAGTCCATTTAATTCAATCTTCAGCATTATCGGGGGACACTTTGTGTTGAATGTGTGCACCCCATATACCTCTACCTCCTAGGTCTGAGGCTCTGGTTCGTCGTGATCCGTCATGGATCTGTCGTCCTCTGTAACATGGTGGTTTGCAGGATTAACAGGGTTTGCAGCTCGCCTGCACATACGTTGGAGGTGTCCCATTGTTCCACAGCCTTTGCAAACGTATCCTTTGAAGTGGCATGAATGGAAATGATGATCACCCCCGCAGTGCCAACAAGGTGTTAATGGCCTTGCATTCATCACCCTTGATGGTGGACTCTGGGACATCTGCGGACGTGCAACTGCAGGCATGTGAGTCCTGCCCTGTACGTTATTATTCAAAAAGAACATCGCTTTGTTCACAGTACTTGCAACAGCACTCATGTGCTGAGAGATTTGTTTGGTATTGTCACTGGTGGCGATGAACGCCTGGGCTATCGCTATGGCTTTACTCAAGGTTGGGGTCTCTACAGTCAAAAGTTTGCGAAGTATTACTTCATGGCCAATGCCAAGTACAAAGAAGTCCCTGAGCATGTGCTCCAAGTGTCCTTCAAATTCGCAATGTCCTGCAAGGCGTCTTAGCTTGGCGACGTAGCTCGCCACTTCCTGGCCTTCAGACCTCTTGTATGTGTAGAACCGGTACCTCACCATCAAAACGCTTTCCTTCATGTTTAGATGCTCCCGGACCAGTGTGCACAAATCATCATACTACTTCTCTGTGGGTTTCGCTGCAGCAAGCAGATTTTTCATGAGGCCATACGTTGGTGCCCCGCAAACGGTGAGGAGGATGGCCCTTCGTTTGGCAGCGTTCGCTTCTCCTTCCAGCTCGTTGGCCACAAAGTATTGGTCGAGTCGCTCCACGAAGGTTTCCCAATCATCTCCCTCCGAAAATTTCTCCAGTATGCCCACGGTTCTCTGCATTGTTGTGGTGGGGTTCATTAACTGTATCTTATTGACAGTTGTTATGTCTTGCATAAAGAATCTGACCAGATACTGTGAGCTCAAAGTAACGTGTGACCGTAGTCCTTTATTCAGGTCTCCAGAGTGCCTCTCCAGCCTGTGAGGCCTCCTTATGTACAGGTGCTCCCAAGGGATTGTGGGATCCCTTGTGACTCCAGGGGCTGAGACCTCTGGTGGTTAAACATTGTATTTACAGGTTTACATATATAACAGATAGAATGTGTGATCATGTCACCCAGCACTTCCACTGCCATCAGTGAGAACCTGAGAGCCATGTTTGCTACATATGGTCTGCCAGTCATCATTGTCAGTGACAACGGACCATGTTTCACGAGCCTGAAGTCTCAAGAGTTCATGAAACACAACGGCATAAAACACATGAGGTCAGTCCCGTTCAAACCCGCGTCCGATGGTCAAGCGGAGCGGGCAGTTCAAACCATCAAGCAGAGCCTGAAACGCGTAACTCACGGTTCCTTGCAGACATGCCTGTCACACATACTGCTCAGTTACAGGACAAAGCCACACATGCTCACCGGGGTCCCCCATGTGGAACTATTGATGAAGAGAGGCCTCAAAACCAGGCTCTCTCTAGTCCATCCTGACCTTAACGATCATTTCGAAACCCGAGTCAACGCCAGCAGTGTTATCATGACCTCGCCGCAGTGTCACGTGACATATCTGTAAATGACCCAGTGTATGTACTTAACCATGGTCAAGGGCCCAGGTGACTCCTGGGCAATGTTACGGATAAGGAGGGTAACCGGGTGTATATGGTTAAGCTCAAGAATGGGCAGATGTGCAGGAAACACATTGATCAAATCAAGCTAAGACACACTGACAAACCGGAACAGTTGGAAGAAGGCACCGCGAGTTTAGACGGCCAACCAACTCACGTCCAGCCATCAGAAGAACCCACTGTGGTCAACGCCCAGCCCCAAGTCGTGAGAGACTCGGAAAGCATTGGGATTGTACTGAGACGGTCAACCAGGGAGCGAAGGGCTCCGGACCATCAGAACTTGTAATATGGACTTGTGCCAAGAACTGGGGGGAATGATGTAATTGTAATGCATGTACACAAGGTCTGCCCACCACCAGAGGGCACTACCGTCGGAGGCCCTAGAGTCATAGGTATACTCGTGCTGGGCCCAGTATATAAGTTGAATTTCATCTTTGTATCTTCACTTCTGGAAGACATTAAAGACTGACTAGTACACCTGGTCACTGGCTCACAGTACAGTTCATTGTGTCATTTCATACACCATAAGAATAAACCGGGTTACTTAACTGACTAATAAAAGTAGAGTGGAGCCTTTCCACTGTCACTTTCAATTTGCCAGACAAGAAAGAAAGCAATTAGTGAAAGTGACACTAACAGAGCTTCACTCCAATATCAGGCAGTGTTCCTTTCGTGAAGCATTCAAGATGAACCGCTTTGAAATAAAATCATTATGTGACAGTAAGTTACATTATGCCATGATTACCACTGCATTATTGATTATATTTTCCTGTTCGAGAAAGATACAAACACTCCCATCTGCAAGATGAGATGAATGGGGCATACCTACCAGCAACTGATTATACTACATAAAACTAACTTTTCGATTTAATGCACTGTTTAATACTTCTCTCCATGAAACTGCTTATCATTTGTTGTATCTGTTCCCTCAAAACCATGGTGTTCTAAAAACAATCAATAAAAAGTGACGATCCCGAAATAATAACCAGCATTGATGACAGAAAAAAAGCTAATTTCAGCTCCTTGATGTGTAATTAATCTAAAGTGAGAAGGTGATAACTACAACATACATAAAAAGCATTATGTAATGAGTGGGTGTATTTATGGTCATAAATAAAAAAGTTAAAAGAACATAAGAACATAAAAATTAGGAGAAGGAATAGGCCATTCGGCCCTTTGAGCCTGCTCTGCCATTTAATAAGATCACGACTGATCTTCTACCTCAACTCCACTTTCGTGCACTATCCCCATATCCCTTGATTCCCTTAATATTCAAAAATCTATTGATCTCTGTCTTGAATATACTCAACGACTGAGCCTGCACAGCCCTCTGGATTAGAGAATTCCAAAGATTCACCGTCCTTTGAGTGAAGAAATTTCTCCTCATCTCAGTCCTAAACAGCCGACTCCTTTTTTTGAGACTGTGACCCCCCCCTGGTTCTAGACTCCCCAGCCAGGGGAAACATCCTCCGTGTCCTCTCGAGAAATTAAGGTTACCGCCCCTGGAGCGCTCCACTTCCTTCCTGGGGCAGTAACGGGGCGGACGCCTCAGCAGCGTTACGCACTTGGCCACGCAGCGCTGCCGCGTCCGAGGGGCCCTTCCCTCGACTCTGCAGAAGAAAAATGGACGTACCTGAACCACCATGGAGTGGGGTTGCCTTGCGATCAGCCCGGGCTGAGCAATCGTGGACAGGACCCCGCGAAGAGACCAGATCAGGAGCGGCAACAAAAAGATCATTTTTTTCCTCATTCGGCCACCATGCCGTTCATTTTCGCCCCGGTCGTGGCTGGCCACCTGATATGTGTCCCCTGCAGCTTGCCGGGGTCATTGCTCGGCGCTGCTGCAAGGGGTGAAAGTGAATTTAGAGACCGGGGCGCTAACGGGGCCATAAATGTGGCCATGACGTCATGATGTCCAAGCGGAGGAGGTCGGGGCGCAAAGCCATAGCGTCACCGCTAAACTCCCGCCCAATATGGCAGATGTTGTTCGCAGCTGGTCGTTTGCTCCCCGTGGCGCTAATGGGAGGTGCAAATGCACCCAATTTCTCCCCCAAAGTAAATGAGTGTCTATTCAAAGATATTTGGACTGAATTTGCAGCCCCTAGGGGTGCGTACGAGGTGCACACGTGCCCGTGGGGGCCCCACAAGTTCTGGGTTTAGGCATGCACTGCGTAGGCGCTAAAACCCAGAATTTGCATTGACAGATTGTACGACGCCGAAAGAAAAGGCATTCGTGTGTGGAGAGTTGCTTCTGCCCAGCGAATGCCCCTGAAATTCTTATGCCAGGTAAAAACAGGCATAAGGCCTGCTTTTACCAGCGTAAGAGTTTTAAAAAGTAGAAAAATAAAATGTCATCACTCATTGAAAACCCTGTCCAATAAGATAAGTTTATTTTCAGCCCCAGTAAAGCATATCAAAAAATTCTAAAAAATTAATTTTTGTTTAAAATATTTAATTAAATGGTATTTCAATTAATTTTAAATATGTAATGTTTTTGTTATTTATTTTTTATGTATTTTTATGTATTATGTATGTTGTGTATTTTTTTAAGTGATTCACATTCATACTTATGGGGTTTCCATTTAAACGGAATTTCTACCCTTTTCATACTGTAGAATACAAATGTCAACAACAGGAATGTGATGATAAAAAGATCAGCATATATTGGATCAGTGTGCATTGATACAAAAAGCATTTTAAATTCCTTAATGAATGTATTGATTGCAAACTTAAAACTGAGAAATAGATTATGTAAATATAACACTAAAAGACATTCAAATCACAATGAAGATCTATGTGATTAGCTCTTTCTTAAAGTGTTAATTGCAACTTCACCCAAGTCTTGTACGTTAGTATATGTTCTTCTACTCTTAAAGTTGCTTTTGTTCTGTGTCCTACTGAGCAAGGCTGATGTTTTGAAAAATTCTACAAAGCTAACCAGAGTTCTGTGACACACCAGGAGCACCATTTTGTATTCTTCTTCAGAACCATCCCTTTGGATGCTCAATTACATCACCCGCTGTTTTGGGAATAACCAATAACAAAAAAAGAGTTGAATTGTTTAGATCTTTAAACACTGTGCTTTCTCTATTCATGTATAACTGCATAATTAAAACCTTTAACAATTCATTGTAATAAAAAGACGAATTATGCAGAGGAACTTTCTGATTGCAGCTTTAAAGGAAATAGGAGAAACGTGGCAACATCCTCTTTTGTGTCTAAAAACATCCTGAGTGAGCTTTATGCAATTTGTGACATCTGATTTGTGTAACTGCAGATTGGACCCACAGAAATTGAAGCTGATCTGCAGTCCAGCTAATAACATTACCCATGGTATGCTAATAATCATTCTGACTTTTAATTAATGGACAATTTAAATAAAATTTCGTAACCTGAATTGCCACTTATTTTGATGTTGACCTAGATCTTTGCTGTCTGCATAAATGATCATTCTATACTTAAATGAGAAATAAGTGTGCTCTAATGTCTGTTGCTGCCAGCATTTGAAAATGAGTTGCAGTGAGATGCATATTGAACATAACTTGAAAATAACTCCAAGGTTAATAGCTTCATCACACTGTGACAGCACCTAGGGTGCATATTTCATTCAGTACTTACAATAAGAGGGGGTGAGTATAATCATGGTAATGCATACACAAATATAGGTAACAGTTAACCGATTAAAATATTACATTTGTCTATCAATATATTTTAATTTAGACATTATCTAAAATAAAAAATGTTCTAAATTTAGAACTACAGCCTTTTTCTACATTTTGCATGGCTTGTGTTAGAGCAATTGGCTAAAGTTCCAATGGCCTACTTGGATTTTTTTTTTAAGTTGAGAATTAGGTTTACCTCAAAAACCATGTTAGTAATGTGATCTATTTGGCACGTGTTTTCAATTTTGCAACTGAGAGCAGAATCTTGTGGCACATGTTTTATTTACTAATGGGCCAGACTCAGAAATGTCAGTTTGACTCAGTGTCTCAGTGGTAGCATTTTTGCCTCTGAGTTAGCGAGTTGTGCTTTCAAGCACAACTACAGGCCTTAAGCACAGCATCTAGGTGGACATTTTAGTGCAATATTGCAGGACAATTGAGCTGCTGTCTTTCATATCTCAGGTGTATGTAAAAGATCCCAAGAAGAACAGGGAGTTCTCCTTTAATCCTCGACAAACTTTAACCCTCGATCAACACCACCAAAAACAGATTCACTGGTCATTCTTTAATTAATTTACCACATTATTGTTTGTGGGTAGCACAAATTGGCTGCTGCATTTGTCAACATAACAGCAGTGACTACACTTCAGAAGTAATTTGTTGGATAGGAAGCACTTTTAAATATCCTAAGGATGTGGATGAGGATCAGGGGGAATACATTTCACTGGCTGGAGTCATACCTAGCTCAAAGGAAGATGGTTGTGGTTGTTGGAGGCCAATCATCTCAGCCCCAGGACACCACTGCAGGAGTTCCTCAGGGCAGTGTCCTCGGCCCAATCAACTTCAGCTGCTTCATCAATGACCTTCCCTCCATCATAGTATCAGAAGTGGGGATGTTCACTGATGATTGCGCAGTGTTCAGTTCTATTTGCAAATCCTCAGAAAATGAAGCAGTCTGTGCCAACATGCAAAAAGACCTGGACAACATCCAAGCTTGGGCTGATAAGTGGCAAGTAACATTCACACCACATAAGTGCCAGGCAATGACCATCTCCAACAAGATAGAATCCAACCACCTCTCAATGACATTCAATGACATTACTATTGTTGAATCCGCAACCATCAACAGCAACATCCTGGGGGTTACCATTGACCAGAAACTTAACTGGAACAGCGTCAAAGGTACTGTGGCCACAAGAGCAGATCAGAGGCTGGGTATTCTGTGGCAAGTAACTCACCTCATGACTCCCCAAAGCCTTTCCACCATCTACGAGGCACAAGTCAGGAGTGTGATGGAATACTCCCTACTTGCTTGGATGGGTGCAACTCCAACAATACTCAAAAGACTCGCCACCCCATTCACCACCTTCAACATTCACTCCCTCCACCACCAGTATGTACCATCTATAAGATGCACTGCAGCAACACGCCAGGGCATCTTTGATAGCATCTCCCAAACCTAGAAGGACAAGGGCAGCAAGCGCATGGGATCACCACCACCTCCAAGATCCCCTCCAAATCACAAAGCAGCCTGACTTGGAAATATATCACCGTTCCTTCATCGTCGCTGGGTCAAAATCCTCCCTAACAGCACTGTGGGAGTACCTTCACCACGTGGACTGCAGCGCTTCAAGAAGCCGGCTCACCACCACCTTCTCAAGGACAATTAGGGATGGGCAATAAATACTGAGCTTGCTAGCAGCGGCCACATTCCATAAATTAATTTTTAAAAGTACAAGGTACTATATAAATTCAAGTTATTTCATCCTTTAAAGAGTACTGACAAAAAGAATTGAGAAATCATAGAGAATTGAATCATGCCATCTCAAGGGTTATTCCAATCTTTGGCTCAATTTGTATTATTTCAGGTTTGGATACACTTGTTCCTTTAAAATGGAAGTGTTGACGTGCATTGCAATGCTAAAACCTGCATGTAGAATACAATTTTAGGTCTCCTATAGTGATGCACATATTTACCACTGTTCCTACTTTCAAAATAGGTAGCTATTGATATCTACTGGTAGCTACTGTAACTAATTAGATACACTAAAAAAAGCAGATGCCTTTTCAATATTAATTATTGGGGTTAAAATTAGGTCGGAGGCTTCCTTCCTACGAACGTCTCTGACCCCCCAAAAATCTACGAATCTACGTGTTGATCCCGGAGAAATGTAGGATCCCAGCCGGAGGCCTTCATTTGCTGCGCATCGTATGGGGACCTGTCTTCAAGATGCGTAAGTCCAAGCTGGAGTCACGTGGGCCTGGACAACCAATTACGATGCAGTATTCTCATTGATAATAATGAGAACTCCGTTTCTCCGAGTTCCCATTACAATCAATTACAAAAACTCCTAAAACATCCAAACACAAGATAAGTAAATAAAACATCTCATATATTTAAAATTAATTGGAAATTAAAGTTAATTAAATGTTTTAGATGTTTAATATGGTTTGCAATAAACTTACCTTAATGGACAGTGTTTTTAATGTAAAATGTGTTTTTAAATGTAATTTTTATGTTTTAAAACTCTTACACTGGTAAAAGTAGGCTCTGCACCTGCTTTCACTAGGCATCAGAGTTTGAAGGACAAATAGCCCAATCTCTCCCCTGCGGGTGTCCTTTCTGCGGGGATGCAGAGGATCTGTTAAGAGAAATCTTGACAGATCGGAAAAGTTGGTTTTCGGCGCATGCGCTTCACGTCCTGAAAACCGGCTTTTGCGAGGCCTCACCAGGTCCGTGCCCACTTCGTACGGACGCAGTGAGGCTGGAATTTCAGCCCCATTAATTTAAAAAGCAAGTTATTTCTTATCTGGTGTCTTAATAGAGTATCTGATTGCTGGTGGTCCAGCAATGAGTTTGATTCCCTAACATATTCCCTGTTATTTCAGTGGTGAATGTGTATTTGATTCCTGCTGATCAAGTGATATGTGCAGTTGTATCCAGGGCAATTTAGGATGCCCTTGGTTTTGGACTTAAAAATTAAGGGGGAGAAATTCCCTAGCGCCTCAATTGGGGGTGGTAACCATCTCGGGTGACGGACTTCCTACGCCCGCGCAGAAGTCCTGCTTCGGTCGCAAAATTGCGGTTATCGCCCCTCAGAGAAAGAACACTCTACTTCCTCTTGGTGCGGGTTCCCAGGAACAACTGGGGCCTGTTGGTCAGTGCTACACGACTGTTCTGCGTAACGGTAACATGGTTCAATGCCCCTCCCCACTGGTTAAAGGGGAGGGCCGCTATACACTTTGCACGGCCTCTGATGGCCTTCACTGGGTCACCAGGATGGTGTGGTGCCAAGGTCGCAGCGCGGCACCCAGAACCGAGTGCCCGGCTGCACGATGGTGGCCCAACCATGCAAGAGAGGCAGAAGACGGGCCGACCAGTGAGTCTGCCAAACAGGTACGATGGTGTGGGGCGCTCCCGACCTCCCCATTAACTTCCGTCCCACGAGCGGAGGTCGGCCCCGGTTCGCGACTCGCATGGCTGGCACTGACACCACTCGCAGCAGCCTCGTGGCACGCAGGGCAATATCTACCATGGGCCAGAAAGGGGTCGGCTTGCAGCGCTATCTGCGGGGCGCGGCACTACCGTGGCAGTGCCTCCGCTAACTCCCGCGTGATTTCTCAGGAGCCAGTAGCGCCCACCCACCCCCACCCCCCCCCCCCACCCCCTCCCGGGCAAAAACTGTTTTGCACCCTGTTAGTGCCCCTCAGAGGCGTTGCTAAATAGGGCAATTTTGACCCCTAAGTTTACAGGAATATACATACAGAAACTTATTTTTCTGAAGCCACTGTATACTTTGATGGCATGGTGCTTATAAGAGAGTGCATTAGTACATTCAATTTTTTGGCTTTGTATGCACAATGAGCCATGTGTAAGGGCCAAAGCATTTGTTTGGATTTAGTCCCTAGGGTTTGGTTCGCATACAAAAGGGAAGTGATAATGCCGACAATAAATAGTAGTCTCGTTGACTTCTTTCCCAACACAAATGGGTGGGTTACTGATTCCCTCCCCCTGCGCTTGGGTTGATCTGCTGAAGATCCAAATATTTTTCCATTAGAAGCTGATGCCAGGAGAATCAGAAAAATCGCAAATGCTCATCTCATACTGAGCTATTCGTACTTAGTGAGTAGTTGGCAGGAGCTACAGACATAGCAGAGATTGGTACCACATACAGACAAAACAGGCGCAATTTTCCAATAACAAATTTGGAAACTGTGCATGCCCATAACATGGGATGGGCAGTCCATGACCAATTTTCCTGTATAAGCTTCACCCTATTTTGACTCAGCTACTAAGGAGCATAGCACACTTGGCTGAGGGTTGCAAGATTGGGTGCAGGAGTAGCTCTTAAAGAGCTGCAGCTCACTATAAAAAGAAAAGTTGTGGTGGGAACAAAAAGATGCCTAATTGTCCCCAATGGTGCATGGGAAGTACTGCTCCCCTTGATACTGAAGGTTTGGGGGTTCTGATGCAGAAGGTGCATCAAACAACAGTGTTATTTGGATTGTAAACCACCCTCCAATAAAAGCACAGATACAAGCTGAATGGCGAAAGATCTGAGCCAAAATCAGTGTAGTCAGCCAATTACCTTGTTCCTGGCTGCAAATGAGGAGGATGTGTTTTTTTTCTCGGGATGTGTGGCAAAGACGAATGTGCACCTCGCTTTGTCAAGCAATTCTTGGGCAACCCACAAACGTAGTGCAAACCCAAGTTGAAAATTCGCCAAGCTTCTTGGATGTACCACTTCAAGCGCTGTGCACAACCATCTCCCTTCTTCACACACTCAGAAGCTGGTTCTGCTGCTTATGCACACAGTTTTTAAATGGTGAGGGAGCCAAACCACCTCCAATGTTGTTAAGTCAGTAAGGGCTCATGAAACCCTAATTTTAATAAAAGCCAGTAGTGTGGTGCCTCCAAAAATGGTCCAAATTTGAAATCTTAAAATTGTACATGGAACGTCCATACCTGATTTTCTGATGGCTGCTATTCATATGCAAGGCCCCGCAGTAACACATGGCCTCAGAAAATCAGAGCCAACATATATAAATGATTTTGAATTCAGGCAGAAACATAATAATACATTTTACATTTGATATATCGCTAATTGAAACACTCCCCTATATACCAATATCAAACACATGACCATAAGCAAAAGAGCAGACCCCCACATATATAAATCTAGACAACCTTCATACACAAAAAGTAAGACTCCCATTCCTGCAAAAGACTTAGCACCCACTGCCCCCCACCCCCCCACACACAACAGCGGGAGATTTTGTACATGAAAACATCACGCACCCAAATCCAATAAAATCAAGCCCTCCCTCTCTTCCCACTGTTCTTATCCCATCTGGGAATTTTACCAGTGTTTTGAAAATCAAATGTCCATTACTTGGTGAAAAATGTGAATGAGTGGCCTTAATTATTATGTTATCTTTTGCCAAGATATTTAATTTTAATTTCTTGTTTTTTAAACCCAGGATACGGAGCAAGGTGGTGCACAAGATGTGCCAGGTTGGAGGTAGGTAGAACATTTGTTTAGCAGGAGCAGAGAGGGAGTGGAGTTTTGTAGGGCTTAAGCAGAAATGGGGGCAGGTCCTGAGTTTTTTGCAGGAATGGATCAGGGTGAGGGGAGGTGGAATGTGGCTCGCTGATGAATTCCGAGGTCTGTCAGAACTGAGGGGAAGGGGTGAAAAGGTCTCAGGTCTGGCAACACTGGTTTGTAAGTTTGTAAGAGATCGGTGCAGAGATCTTAAATTAAGTGTTTTTCTTCGGTTCCTTCGGTCTTGCAAAATAAACACCACAGCTCTCGCCGTCTCTACTTCTCTGGAACATTGAATAAATAAACACTTGTCTGCTTTAATAAAATATACTTTTACTTTCAAGCAGTATAATTCTGTAAGCAATTTTAACATCTCTTGGAAAGTGGCAATGAGGGGGCAAGCCCATCCTTGCTGTCAATCATAAATACTTCTAGAATTAGTGATTCATTTTATCCTTAGCTATCTGGCGGGAAACCGACATGATTGCATCAGGTGCCTGTTGTACATTTCGGTTGATTTTACTTTCCAGATTCCCGCTGGGCAGATTAGGTTAAAAGAATAAATTATTCACCATCAATGAAAGTCCAAGGGCTGGATTTTCAGTTGCCTAATGCCTCAGTTTGCAGCCAGAGAGGGTGTTAATGGGAGCGTAAGAGATTACCGACTGGGAGCGCAGCTTTTAGTGACCCGACCGAAAATTCATTAGAGGTTCAACGGGGGCGCAAAGCAGTGGCGCCCGGCTGCTGATGGTCAGTGCGAGCCTGATGTATTCCTGATGCAACGCCCACGCTTGCGTCCAGGTCGGTAAATTAGGTATGGCCGCCTCATTTAATGGCTGCCAAGACCAACGTCTGGAAAAACAGTCGGTACAGGCTTGCAGAGTCGTTAACTGGTGGCTACTTAAAGGGATGAGGAAGCGCTTCCCTCAGAGGTATCATTCAGTGCAACGTTTAAACACAGAGCACGGTGCGTGAGCCTTCGAGTTTGCAGCGGCAGACAGACATAAGAGTTCAGCTTAAGAAAAAATGATTTTGAAAACTTTATGGGTGCATTACAATGCCGTGCCTTTAATACTCGATTTTTCCCAGGATCTGAATCAGAGTTCCGTCCATGCGCAATGGATCCGCCAAATTTACCGACCAAACTTTCATTAACAGCGCCCCCCCCCCACCCACCCCAGCTGTAGTGTGCAATGACTGATTTAGTGCCCCTAGCAGCTCTTCGACCGATTCTGACAAATTTCTGGGCAGACTGTGCAAACTTTTTCAAGGCACTTAAATTACCGCTCCGCCTGGGTTGCCACCCCAAATGAGGTGCAACCGAATTTCTCCGCGCCACCCCCCCCCCACCCCCGCCCCCAGAGTATTCATTTTAGATAAAATGATGATAATTAATTACCTCCTATGCCTCTGTGCTTTACATTCAAAAGTAAATTATTTGTGTTTCTCTCACACGCAGTTTATGGAAATAGTGATTTGCTTTGCAATTATACATGTAAAGAATATTTCAATAAAACATTGAAGATGTAGTGCATGGAGAAAGAGTCAGACTGAACACTGTGAGCTCAAAGTAAAGTGTGACCTTAGTCTTTTATTGCAGGTCTCCAGAGTGCCTCTCCAACCTGTGAAGCCTCCTTAAATACCTGTGCTCCCAAGGGATTATGGGATCCCTTGAGACTCCAAGAGATGAACACTCTGGTGGCTGTACAGTGTAAATACAAGTTTACATATATAACAACACGTCCCCCACCCCCCCACCCTCCCAAAGTCAATAGTGTAACTATTTACAATGTGAGTCGATCTGGGGCCCTTCTTGCCCTGGTTGATCATCTCGGTGTGAAAGCTGGTGTTGTTGAATCATTTGTTGGGCCCTCACTGGGCTGCTGTGCAGCTGACCGTGCTGGGCTGCCTGGTGTGTTGGGCCCTGCTGGACTGCTGTGGATGATGGGTTCTGCTTCGTGGTCAACAGTGGTACCAGTTGCCACTGGTGTGTGTGTTGGGGAATCAACAAAGGTAGGGTCCAAGGTGGGTTGCTCAGGATAGTCTGTAAACCTGAGTTTGATTTGGTCCAAGTGTTTCTGGTGAATGAGTCCATTTGAATGTTTGATCTGAAGCACCCTGCTCCCCTTTTTGGCCATGACAGTGCCGGGAAGCCACTTGGGAACTTGTCCATAATTTAATAAAAATTCAGGATCATTGATTCCAATCTCGCGTGACACATTTGCGCTATCATGGTATGCACTTTGTTGAAGCCGTCTGCTCTCTACCTGTTCATGTAGATCAGGGTGAACTAACGAAAGCCTTTTCTTAAGTGCTCTTTGCATGAGCAGTTCAGCTGGTGGAATCCCAGTGAGTAAGTGGGGTCTCGTGCGGTAGCTAAGCAGGACTCGGGACAGGTGAGTCTGCAGTGAGCCTTCAGTTACCCTCATCAAGCCTTGCTTGATGGTTTGCACTGCTCTCTCTGCCTGACCATTGGACGCTGGTTTAAACGGGGCAGATGTGATATGTTTGATCCCGTTACAGGTCATGAATTCTTTGAACTCAGCACTGGTAAAACATGGCCCGTTGTTGCTCACCAAGACATCGGGTAAGCCGTGAGTGGCAAACATGGCCCACTAGGCCATTTAAGAGCCAACCACATTGCTGTGGGTCTGGAGTCACACACTAGGTAAAGATGGAGGTTTCCTTCCCCAAAGAGCATTAGTGAACCTGTTGGATTTTTTACAACAATCCAGTAGTTTTATTGTCACCATTACTGATACTAGCTTTTTAATTCCAGATTTATTTAATTAGCTGAATTTAAATTCCCCAGCTACCATGGTGGGATGTGAACTCACGTCTCCAATTATTAGTCCAGTAACATAACCACTATGCTACCGTTGTTTTGTTATTTTGAGTCTAGAAGGAAACCTCTTTCCAGTGGAATGACAATAATCCTAACTCTGCATTTTGGGAAATTCTGCATATTGCACATGCTCTATCTACAAGATTTCCCTTCAGCTAACTGGTCCAGAGCTTTTGGGAAATATATTAAATCTAAGGGTAGGCTTTTGAGAGAGGCTAAGCACATGAAAATACAAAAATGTTGGACAGGAAAAGACCAACTGGTCCATCCAGTCTGACCCATACAGTCATGATGCCTTATGCATCACAATTATACATTACTTACACACCAGAGGCATGTCGTCTCCTGGGAGAGGTGCAAACCAGATAAAAATCCACAGGCAATGATTGAAAAACAAATCCCTCACCAAAGTGATCAAAACTAGTCCAGGAGATTCTATTGTCCATGACTTATATTACTTGGCATGTACCTCTTGTGTGATGTAATCTCTGCCCCAGTCATAAACCAGCTCAGCTCTCTTCTGAAGGTCTATAGCAAATCAACACTCACCACACAAGCTAGCAACTTGTTCCATAGGTCTACTACCCTCTGGGAAAAGAAGAACCACATAACATCTAACCTAGTTCTTTCCTTGTGTAACTTATCAGCATAACGCCTGGGTCTTCCCCAAGCAATCTAATTGAAAAAATTTGTCAATGTAAACACAATCAAGTCCCTTCATTATTTAATCGACCTCATTCAAATTGCCCCGATTTTGCACTGCACTAATTTAAATAGATCAATCTTTTAAGCTTACCTAAGTAGCTAAGATGTTTTAAAATAGGAATCAATCTTATGGCCCTCTTCTAAACCTTTTCCAAAGTCTTAATATCACCCACATGTGGGGACCAAAACTAGAAACATTAATGAAGGTAATAAAAGACTCAAAATATAATTTTATTATGACATTTAAATAATGTTATTGTGAAATATGTAATTTTTAACAGTTTTTATTATGTTCAAAACCTTATTCTAAGTCTGCAGTTAATTGGCCGACAGAAAAAAATGCAAACAATCTTTTTTCCAAAAGGGTTTGAGCAATTTGAATGGTTTGCCTTTCCTTCCTTCCTAAGAAATGTGGAAATGGGCAAATTACAATTAGTAAATCAGCCAAGTATCTAGAAGAAATGTGCATTGAGTATAAAAGAATTATCAAGATGAATTTAATATCAACCATATGACTGATGCAAAGGTATGACTAATTTGAATATAATTGGCCTGAATTTGCAGTCGGAGGCTTCCTGCAGGTGAATGCCTCCAAACTGCAAGATGTATACGTACCTACCTGATAGTCCCGCAGGTTCATAGACTTGTGCTCCTGGGCCTGCAGGCATATGTCTGTATAGAGGCCCATGTATCGCAGGGGTGCAAGTGGTTCGCAAGCGTCCCGAGGATCATGTGGGCCAGGCCAACCAGACAAAAATGATCCCTATTATGCTTATGGGGATGCCATTTAGATACGGAATCCCCATTAGCATTAATAGGAATCCCCTGAAAAACACAATTACACACCAGTTAAAAAAAAATCAATCGTTACATGGACAAATATAATTAAAATATAATTAAATTAAACATTAAAAACAAAAATTTAATTTTTTGAAAAATAAATGTAAACGTTTTAAAGTGGCTAAAAATAACCTATAACTAAAATTATTTTAATATTTATTTAAACTCTTATGCTGGTAAAAGATGGCCTTATGTCAGGCGACTCTCCACCAGTGAATGTCCATTTCCCGGGGATGTGAATGGTCTGTCAAGCTGAAACTTGACAGATCGCAAGTTCTGGGTTTTCACGCATGCGCAGCACATGCGGAAACCTGGAATTTGCGGGGCACTTAACGGGTGCGTACGCAGTCATAAGCCCTGGAAAATCCGGGCCAATAAATTTGTATGTAAATGTGGCAAATTGCATGCTAGACATGCCGTTTTTACCTTCAGATTGTTGAGAAATGTATGGAATTCTAATTCTGAATTCTTTTTGGACCTAGAGCAGCAATGCTACTGAAGCCCTCAAAGGGCTAATTGAAAATATATCCCATGTGTGTTTTCATGCTATTTATTAATTATTAAACATGGATCAACAAAAAAGAAACCTTGAACCTGAAGAAAAATATTCATTTCAAAAAACTTAGGAATCTAACATTTTATTTTGCCTTCTGAAAAATTCAGCAACCTTCCCCCTGCATCTGAAGTCAAGGTCACTGTTTGCAATTGGAGCAATAAGTGCAGCCATAATCTTTTCATGATTCTCTTAGTACCGTACCAGGTAGCACTTGGGATCTTTATTTATATAATATACTTAATACAACTCTTTCTTCAATTCGTCTCGGCGATTTTTTTTTGTTTTCAAGGTCATTATTCAGATAAATAAACCAGCACAACTACTAAAGATGCTACTAAGGTAGTTTCGGCAGAGGGTGCACAGAAGACGAAATAACTCTCTCAGGGAGAAATTACATGCGATGAGGGGCAACCATATACAGCTTTTGTCTCAAGGAGTCTCCTAGGTAAATGTAGAGATTTGGTAGATTTTGGCTGTGCTATTGAGACAGCACACATATACGGAAAACATTATTCTCCACAGCGTACCCCAGAGGGCCTTGTGATCATCTGTATGCTCATAGTTATTCCTTTCTCTCAAATTCATGACAAGAGTTCCTTTATTCATTTTAAAATATCATCAATAACCTGACAGCTTCCCTTTCAGCAAAAATATTAACTGTTTTACTCACTACGGCGCAAATTTTCCCCAGCACTGGGCGCTGTTTATTCGGCGCCCAGATGAGTTTTTTGGTGCCGAAGCCCTGTTCAAAGATTCCCCAGCGTTGGGGCGCCGGCGTTTACGCCCAGTGCCAGAATGTTTGGCGCCATACATTCTGGTGCTGGTGTACCTGTGAAGAAGGCTCCTGCGCCATTTCTGGGCTTAAGGCCAAGTTTCCACCGTAAGAAAATTTTAAATCCGGCGCACAGAGCCTATAATCACCGTAGGAAAAAACCCTACCTTCAGCTGGAGAAACCCACACTGGCCCGTTCCTATCCCCGGCCGAATGGACTCCTTCGCTAATACTTTAACTATCAGCACAATATAAAATAGTGCCGTACTTGTAAGTAAGTATAAAAATAAAAATGTTAAATGAAAACTTACCAATAATGCTGTTCCTGCGATGTTAAACTGCATTCACGCCATAAAATTTAAAAAATTTAACCATTTTCCATCCATGTTTCTGGGTCCCAAAATCAACCAAAATCTTCAAAAATTCTTCAAAGTTAATCCATCAGGCTCCAACTTCTGAAATGTCCACCAGGTTTTTCAAAGAACCTGGAAAAATGAAGTTTTCTTCTGTGAGCAGCAAAGGCAGCCTTCTGCCGTTTCTCCTCCTCGACTGCAGCCGCTGCTAGCCCCAGGCCGAAGGTCCTCCACCCACCCAGCCTGCTGCTATCCCAGGCGAAGGTCCACACACAGAAGACAGTGCAAGACACTCCAGGCTCAGGGAAAAGCAACAGTGATTTCTAATAAATTACATTATTCTTAAATAATCCCACCATTAATCTTTAATATTTAAATGGAGTGTTGGAGTGCTTAGATGGACAATAATGTACAACAATATATTTGTGGAGATATTAAATTTGCATGTTCCTATACAAGTTGTTGATGGATCTTATAACACTGGGTCAGGGTCACTGATACATGCTCCATGGTCCTGCGCTGCATATATCAGTGACCCAGAAAAAGTTAGGATCCATGAACACCTTTAATACGTCCCAGTAGTGCGGGACCGTCGCCCGGGACAACCCAGAGTGGCAACCTGTTCTCCGAATCTTTGTGGGTCATGACTACCGTGGCGCTGCCTAGCACCGGAATGATCTCCTTTGTGTATGTCTGTAGCTGTGCGTCAATCGGCGATAATTTTGGCCTCCTGATCTTGGACGCCCACAACCTTTCGAACTGTTTGATACCCATCAGGGACTGGTTGGTCCCCGTGTCCAGCTCCATTGATACTGGGATGCCATTGAGGAGCACTTTCATCATTATCGGTGGCGTCCTGGTGTATGAACTGTATACGTGCTCCACATGAACTCGCTGAACTTCAGCTTCCAGCGATTTCCCCCAGCGTTCATTTCTGCAATTTCTGCAGTTATTTTGCTCATCGCTGCAAACTCCAGCTGAGTGTGTGCCTCCACGCCTCCAACATGAGCTGCTGTTTGAAACAAAAGGTCTCTTGCCAGTCGATCGTCTCTGACTGCCCCTGACTTTGAGTGAGCCATTAACAGGTGTTGATGGCCCCATTACTGGCCGCATTGTCCCTTGCAATGGCGTGAATCGCTGTTCAGCTTACCATTGTCTCTGTCGAACTCCCCCTCTGGGTTCGACTACATGTTGGGACATGCCCGACTGCCCTTGTCTGCCTGGAGAACTGTGTGCTGCTTTAACAATGTTGAATCTCTGTCTCAACCATTCCTTAACACAGTACCTCTCATCTGTTCTGCTAGTGGCCATGCTCGCGTGGTTTAAATCCCAGTTTCTTGTCACCATTAATACGTCCTTACTATACAGTATAAATGCACACGAGGCCCATGCTTGAGAGAAGGTCAGTCTGTGACCTGTCCTTTATTCCATAGCACTCAAGTGATGGAAGTGAGTGGAGCTTCCCCTTTTATCTCTGAAGGTCCAGGTTGGGAGTGTCTCCCACAAGTTCACCACCTAGTGGTCATTGTTCTCACAGTGTACAACTTAGGTCAGATTATACATGGGTTACAATGCTGGTTAGATACATGACAACCTTAGTAGTGGAACCTGCCCCTGTATCATTTAAACTAATATGTTCCAAGGGTTGAGGCCATTTTACATGTTGTGTCCGTTCCTTTTTCCTATAATATGTTTGAGTGCAGCATTAAGAAATGAAGTGCAGGAGTCAGGTTAAAAGTCCAAAATAAATATGTTTATTAAACATTTGTACAGCACAGCGGTAATTAGCTTAACATGACTTATATTAAAACCTTTGTACCTTTAGAAACTTTAATGATTGCAGTGGCAAACATTACAAAAAGCAATCAACCAGACCAACCAAGAAACAAACAAGCAAGCCATCAATCCTCCTCCTTAGCGCTGTGCGCCAATCCTGCTCCAGTAGATGCCGCTACCACTGGGCATGACCGTAGACTTCTGCTTCCTTGGCCCCCTTAACCACAGCTTTAATTTGGATTTTTTCCGTTGCGGCGTTTCTTGCTGTTGGTTTACAACAGGGACAGAGCCAAACTGTGTCATTATGGAAGGTCCGGGTTGATCTTCATTATCATCCTCAGGATCAACCCTTGATTTTGGTGCAGAACAGAAAGCGTTCCTCGCATCAATGATAGCGTGGGTTAGCCCCCTATTGCCGCTACGATCTCACTCAAGTGTCACCAAAGTCTGTCCACCTGTGATGATAGTCCCCCCTAACACTGCCCTCACCCCACCAATGCCTTCCAGAAGCAAGCACGATTGTTGGATGTTCTCCCCGCACATCCCCACAAGATGTCCTATGTTCTCCGAATCCATTGTTTCTGCATCAGGGTCTACAATGCACCTTCCTTTGATGTTTCGCAGGTGTGGTTTGCTGTGACACATCTGAACCCGCAGCCCCAGACATCACCGCTTGACTCACTTGTGAAAGGGTTTGGAATGCTCAAGGGTTCATCATCTCCAAATTCAAGGTGACCATGTCATCATCGTTGACGTCTTCTAGCTTCCCATTGTTCTCCTGAGTTGGAATGTCTGGAGTGGCGGTTACCTGAATATTCTTTCCTTGAACTTCAGGTGCACCTTCTGTCTCCTCCTGATGCTCAACCTCTGTGAAACAAAAGACGGATGGCAGGTTAGCAGCATTGAGGAAGGAGAAGCGTAGGCACACATGCAGTACATAACATTTAGCCAACCCAGACTGTGCCATTTGCAGGGCTTACCCTCTATTGGGAAACTGGGACCAGCTTCCGCGTTGATGGTTGGTCTTCTCCAGTGACATTTAATCATGGACGCTATCCTCTGCTCCATGCATGTAAGTTGCAACCTACTTGGCGGACCTCCTCCAGTTTGTGACCTTTCTCGGTTGAATCTGTGACACCATCTTCTGCAAAGATGAAAATGGAACTTTTAAAGAGAGGGTTCTTCTGCACGCACACACTCACACACATACACACACACACACACAGACACGGATCACATTTACAAATGACATTGCAGTGCATAAATATACATATGCTTAAAAACCCGCATAAATGTAAATATAACTTATTACTTACAGTCACTGCTTGTCCGAGGTCCTGCCACTTCTTTTTCAGCTGCGCACTGGTTCTTGGTGTGAAGGGCATTCCATTAAATTCAACTGCGACCTGGTCAGAAACTTTTGACGAGTACCGAGGGTTTAAGTTTCTTTTTACTGCAGCTCCCCTTGTTTTCAATAACTTCCCACCTACTCACAATTAAGTCTGCCAGGGGCTCAATTTCTTCTGCGAGAAATCTCTTCGCCCTTACTGCTTCCCCTTCTCCGGCTCTGTCTCCGCCCTTTTTGCCTTCTCTGCGCCCTTCGATTGCAGCCATCTCGTGATCGAAGCTGTATTTCCTACCTGCAAATCCACCTCTGCCACCAATGGATTTCCAATGGTTATCCACACAGTCCCCACGTGCTGTTTTTTATACATTGTACAGTCCATGCACAGGGGGGGGGTTTTGTGCTCATGCGCTGTGCATTTAAAAATTGTTTTTTTTTTCTTTGCGCGCATGCGCAATTACTTACCCTTTTTTTTTCTGCTGCACATGAGCTGTGCGGTTCCACCGCACACGATGCCACACCCTGCCAGTTCAGCTCGGTTAGCACCAGCGCCAGAAGGTGCACATGGTGGAAGGAAACATCATTTTTTATTTTCAGCGCTGAGGGGCCAAATGAAAACAGGCGTCCAGGTACGTGAGCACCATTATTTTTTTTAGGGAAACTTGGGCCCTAAGTTAGGTGATATAAGATGTGATAATGATCACTGGCAATATGGTCGAACAGAATAAGTTGGCTATAAGGAACTATCAAAATGTAATGTACACAATAAGAACAATTATTTGATTCCGTTACAGGAAATAAACATGAGACATACCACTTGAAGCTTCAATCTCATTGCCATTTATAATCAGCAGAGTAGATCATGATGGAGAAAGATTCTGTTCACTGGTTATTTGAGAGAAGGGAGATTAAAGTGAGCAAAATAAAAGAGTAAGAAGGTCGAATTATTTAGATAAAATTTTATCAGAATAGGTTGTGAAATTGCCTCAGCCATCGTTCTACAATTCCCTCTCAACCCAATTGTCTTTATTGCTGGTACAAGATAAACATTGCACCCAGCACGAATGGAAAGTCCTATGTTGTGCTAATGGTCAAGCTCTCATCCCTTTTCAGCATCATGGTTCTCAAGGCTGGTGTTGGTCATTCTAGTTTGAGCCACACATCACCTGATTTTCCTCTCTTTCTGCTGTGACAGAGATCGTCTTTCTCCCTTGTGTACAGATGGCCACTAAGCAGATCTCTAAGGTATGCCAGCAGCATAGGTAGAAGGAAACTTTCCCTCAGGGTTCTGGGGAATGGAATCTTTACCATCTCAAGTCAGAGATGATCCCCTGGATGCATCTTCTCAAAACTGATACTCACCTCATTCTTTTTTTCACCATTATATTTTTTATAATTTTCAGTCACTTTTTCATTAACTTTAAGGGCATAATAACAGGCACTGAACTTAAAAAGTAGTTCATTGTGTATGAAGTATTTTAAGTATTTATTATAACTGTCACCTCTGGAAAGCACATGTCTTTACATTCCTGTCATGAATCAATATCTTAGTAGGGCATGTCTTTCAGTCTTATTAATTGGTACAGTTCTGAGACACCTATTGACACCCACCCTTTCTAACCCTGACATGGGTTACTGCCATTCTCATGTAAACATTATTTACTTCTTCAACAATTGTTTCTGACCAGTATATTACTATATTGTTGAACAGTACATCTCATATCCTGATTTATTTGCAAGACAAGTTTTTTTTTAAATGGTAATAAGATTAATAAAAATCTTATGTTCAATGCAAATCTGATTTATATTTATATTCTTTAACTCTGTGGAACAGCACATAAACCATGCTCAGTAATCATGTAGACGATGTTCATGATGTGCTCAGTGCCTGTTCCCAACAGCGTGGCTGAGATTAGGAACTCAGTGTGCTGAAAAGTACATGACAGTGCATTGAAGTACAGGCAATCTTTAAATCAACACACTCTTTTATAGTGCAATTCAAACACATTAGCCCGGATATTAACCTTACCCACCAGGCGGGAATGGGGCGAGTTCGGGGTCAGGCATCCGTTATACACCCCACCCTAGTTTAAGTTTTATTGACTTCATTATAGTGTAAAATCGGGAGCAGTGTAAAATGAGCATCCAACCTGACTCCATCTTGTTCCTGCTGAGCAAGTTAAGTTAAAACCAGGGTCCTCATTTTTCCTGTGGCCAGCAAAAAATGGCAATATTTATAATTGCCATCAGGGATGCTGCCTCCACTTCCATTGGCAGAATCCACCTCTTTAGCTGGGTCTCCACCCTCCAAAGGCAGCAGCACAAAATCATTAACCTTCCATCAATGCCATCAAAGTGGGACTGCTATTGCCAACAGTGCTGTAAGTTAAAGGAGGTGCATTAATTCTCATGCAACAGGGACATGCTGTAAAATTGTACAGGTTTTTGTGTGCACAAGTTAACTCTCCTCAGGTAGTTTTCTGTAATGAATATTGAAATTTCAGAGCACAATTCCAACTGGAAAACAGTTGTTTTTTTGTGCATCAGCAGAAAACAAACTCCTGGAGCATATTGGGGGAAGGGAAGGAAGATTTGAATGCACTGTTTCCCTTCCGTGCGAAGGAAAGTCCATGGAGAAATGAGCGCTGAAGTCTATCTTTGAGAGATAATTATTCTAGCAGTTGCAGCTGAAATAGTTAGCAAGCATCCGAATTGTGCTCAATAGATATAAATGCGAAGCAAAAACTACAGCTTAAATTGCTAATTTAACGTCTTTTTGAGTTATTTATAATTCCCTGGACAAATCTTACATGATGGATCGTATGATCCTGTAGCCTGGATCCAGATTTTCAGAAGAATGTAAGAAGTACTTGGCACTGTCTCTGCCAGTATATCACTTGGCCAAATATGCAACTGATCCATAGAAGGCCAAGAAGGTCCCACGTGTGAACTGAGCCACTGTAGAAGAAAGATCAGTGCAATTGGTCCTGGTATTATTGGGCAAGAAAGGGGAAAAATGGCCCACTCCCAATCGCTAACCAGTGACCATTGTTGGAAGTGTATGCTTCGGTATCATCCTAGGATAGGATTGAGATCAACTGCGAAATCCTTGATAGTCAAATAGCCTGTCGACACTCACCATCAAAACATGGAGTGGCCCTTGGATGAGCTACTAAAGGGGGAAATGTCTGTGGAACTGTACAGCAGCCTTCAGGAGAATTGGACACAAGGCTATTGGGGAGGGGAAATTATTATTTTTATTCTCGTATTTTTCTCTAATTACCCGAGATCCTCCTCATGTAAATATGACTAAAATATTATGCTGGTGATCTGTTTGCTGATGGTTCACAACAGTATACTCAGAGATCACCAGCTGATTGATCTTGAATTCATTACATTTTTCAGTAAAGAGAGATATTCAAGCCAAAATAAATATTTCTAGATTAAAAAATAAAGAAATAATGAGAACGAGACCTATTAAGAAATTCCAGTCTATTTCACCAAGATTTTAGATGGATCTAAACAAAGAGCTATCTGCCAACATTACTATTTGTCTAACGTACCAAAAGCTTCTATTTTATTTAAATAAAAAATTACGATAATTAGATAGCAGTTCCAGGTAGTGCGGTTTCTTCCAGGAGGGAAGGATAAGGCAGATAGTAGCAATGTTAGCCAACCAACTCCAATTAAATGCATTTCAGAAGAATTATCTTGACGCATACTGAGAAAAAGATGTTGCAAAAAATGATATCGGAGGTTAAAATATAGAAGCATTTTATTTTAAACTGCCACTTTCTCCAAGAGATTATTTTTCATAATCCTGTAATTTTTTCCCGCAAAAGTATTTATACTATGGATTATAAAACATATGGCCTGTCACTCATCGTAGGTGCACTGTTCGCAGTCTTACACCAAGTACCACTTGTCTGTGGCATTTAGTTGTGCTGCAGTTCTGGCAGATTGTCCAAGAGACTCTCTCATCTGAAGCGTCAGGTCGACAATCAAACAAAGAGTGGTGGTAAATTCTGTTTCACAGTTAAGCAAACTGAATGATATTACCTAGGTATTTGTCACAACCCCACAGAATCCTGTTTCTAATCTGCCATCTGGATGGATGTAGCAAAATTGAGAAGCCAAGGACAGATATTTCTCAGTAACAACCTGCTGTCATTCGGTATTTCAGCTCCTTGTGATTTTCTTTTAGTTTGACTCGAAATCAAAGGAAACTGGTACATTCTGAAGTCTTCAGCATCGTCATGAATTTTTCGATGGGGATTGGTTTATCAGGAGTTTTGTTTTGTCAAGCAAAGAACATCATTCTATTTTGTGGGAATGCATTTTAAGTTGATTTTTTTTAAACTGTTTTTAAATTATTTCCTCTCCTCTTTTGAACCACCACAACACTTTCCGTACACACCATTCCCTGGCCAAGAGGGCAGTGAGGTAACCTAATACCAGGTTCTTGCTGGTGTATTTCTCTAACCAGCCACTAGGAGGTGCATGAGGTTAGCCAAGGTTGACTTATCCTCCAATTTTCCATCCATCCTCATGGGGAAGTATCTAACCTCTACACAGAACCACATCTGACCAATCTGGTTCTTGCCACATATCAATTTAATGACACAAACTTGAATCTTGGTATTCATGATATAGTGCATTGGTATAAATAAGTCAAATGAAACATGATTCAACACAAATATTAAGCTCTCCTCCTCTCTTTTGGGTGACCCTAACAACAATTTAATAAAACTAGTATTTTTTTCTCAAAAATATAAATTAAGAGTTCTGAGGTTCTGCATGTATTTCAGCTTATACTATTTCATTAAGCATTTACAAAAAAGCAAATTTGCATAGACCAGATGAAATAGAACATCTTTATGGCTGAAAGGGTTTTTTGATACGCAAAGGGTTAACTAACAAAATAACATATGCAACATTTCTAGAACATGTTTACTCATTTGTGACTAATGTACAGTACAATTAACAGTAAAAATATTATAGCCTTCAGCTTGCATTAGTAAATTGGTTATGAAAGTAACAAAATCTGATTGGCTAGCAAGTGGATACTAATTGCCAATTTCAATAATTAAATTTTATAAGGGATACTGTGCAAATTCTTAAAGGGACAATACAATGACTTAGCTATTAACAGGTGTCATGTCGGAATGCATGTGTTAATTCCTAGAATAGGGACCATGAGCTAATTGAAGCATGCAGCTTTGTGCTTTAACAAGGCTTCTGTCCTCATATTCCAGCACTGAATCCTGCACTTCAGTTAACATTATGTTTGAAATGGCCTAAATTATTTCATTTCGCATGAAACATTTTACATTGTATTGCATCCTGCCTACAATGTGCCTTGGCCTTAACAGTACTCCCATTTCCAGTACATGGAGCACTACATGAATTTCAAAGACTGCAACCTAAACACAAAAGCTAAATGGCAGTTACATTTTAACAGTAGTTCTAAAACAGATACGACTTTAGATCAAGCCATGATGAGTCACGAACTCAATAACTCTGCAGACTGTTCAATGGCAAGAATTAATATTGCTGGTCTGCAATCTGCTTCTAATGTCCTGTCAAATATTTGAGTTGGCTCAGTGGGAAGGTAATATTTTTTCCTCTCATTATGGCAACAGAATCAAAAGCCTAACCTCTAGGATTACTGTACATTGTAAAGCAACATTCAATACATGATAGTTACATCACTGACAAACTGCTGCAAAACTAGTTGGATGTATCCTATTATGTGTCATTGATGGGACGGTTCCAGCAATTCCCTACTCGTTGACCACAGAAGTTCGAAACAAACGTGAAAAATAGCACAAAAATGTGAGACCGTATCTACTGAAATAGCTCTAATAGGTCACTGTGTTGAGGTTATTCCTCCAAGTCAACAGTTAACATTGCTCACACACCAAACACTCACTCGCTGCCTTCAATTTAAGGTATGTCACCTCCTTCAGCTTCCGGAAAGTTTGCCTTACTTTTCTTCGTCCAGTCTTTAGAACATAAGAACATAAGAAATAGGAGCAGGAGTGGGCCATTTGGCCCCTCGACCCTGCTACATCGTTCAATAAGATCATGGCTGATCTGATCTTGGCCTCAACTCCACTTCCCTGCCCGCTCCCCATAACCCTTGACTCCCTTATCGTGCAAAAATCTGTCTATCTCCGCCTTAAATATATTCAATGGCCCGGCCTCCACAGCTCTCTGGGGTAGAGAATTCCACAGATTCACGACCCTCTGAGAGAAGAAATTCCTCCTCATTTCTGTTTTAAATGGGCGACCCCTTATTCTGAAACTATGCCCCCTAGTTCTAGATTCCCCCCACGAGGGGAAACACCCTGTCAAGCCCCCTCAGAATCTTATATGTTTCAATATGATCATCTCTCATTCTTCTAAATTCCATTGAGTATAGGCCTAACCTGCTCAATCTTTCTTCATAAGAGAACCCGTTCATCTCAGGAATCAACCTCGTGAATCTTCTCTGAACTGCCTCCAATGCAAGTATATCCCTCCTTAAATAAGGAGACCAAAACTGTATGCAGTACTCCATACAGTTGTAGCAAGACTTCCCTACTTTTATACTCCATCCCCCGTGCAATAAATGCCAACATTCCATTTGCCTTCCTAATTACTTGCTGTACCTGCATGCTAACTTTTTGTGTTTCATGTAAAAGGACTTCCAGATCCCTCTGTACCACAGCATTTTGTAATCTCTCCCCATTTAAATAATAATTTGCTTTTATCTTGTGCAGTAACCTTTTATGTGGCACCTTATCGAATGCATTCTGGAAATTCAATTACACAACATCTACTGGTTCCACTTTATCCACCCTGCTCATTATATCCCCAAAGAACTCCAGCAAATTTGTCAAACATGATTTCCCTTTCATAAAACCATACTGACTCTGCTTGGCTGTATCATGATTTTCTAAATGTTCCGCTACTACTTCCTTAATAATGGATTCCAGCATTTTCCCAATTGCAGCTGTTCATAGAATCATAGAAATTTACAGCACGGGAGAAGGCCATTTTGGCCCATCATGTCCACGCCAGCCGACCAAGAGCTAAACAGCCTAATCCCACTTTACTGTTCTTGATCCATAGCTCTGTAGGTTATGGCACTTTAAGTGCACATCCAAGTATTTTTTAAATGTAGTGAGGGTCTCTGCCTCTACCACCCTTTCAGGCAGTGAGTTCCACCCTCTGGATGAAGACATTTCCCCTCATATCTCCTCTAAATCTCCCCCTAATTACTTTAAATCTATGTCCCCTGGTTGTTGACCCCTCTGCCAAGGGAAACAGGTCCTTCTTATCCACTCTATCCAGGCCCTTCATAATTTTATACACTTCAATCAAGTTTCCCCTCAGCCTCTTCAATTCCAAAGAAAACAGATCCAGCATCTCCAATCTTTCCTCATAGCCAAAATTCTCCAGTCCAAGCAACATTCTTGTAAATCTCCTCTGCACCCTTTCCAGTGCAATCACATCTTTCCTGTAATGTGGTGACCAGAACTGCACACAGTATTCCAGCTGTGGCCTAACCAGTGTTATATACAGTTTAAGCATAACCTCCTTGCTCTTTATTCCATGCCTTGACTAATAAAGGCAAATATTCCATATGTTAGGCTACCTGGTCTATAGTTTCTGCTTTCTGTCTCCCTCCCTTCTTAAAATAGGAATGTTACATTTGCGGTTTTCCAATTCGCTGGGATCTCTCTAGAATCCAGGGAATTTTGGTAGATTACAACCAATGCATCCATTATCTCTGAGCCATTTCTTTTATGACCCTTGGAAGCAGGCCAAGGGACTTGGCCACCTTCAGTCGCATTAGTTTGCCAAATATGTTTTCTCTAATGATAGAGATTGTTTTAAGATCCCCTCTCCCTAGAGCTGCTTGATTGTCAAGTATTGGAATGCTTTTTGTGTCTTCTAACGTCAAGACTGATACAAAATATTTGTTCAATGTCTCCGCCATTTCCCTGTTCCCTTGTATTAATTCACCAGTCTCATCCTCTAAGGGACCAATGTTTATTTTAGCTACTCTCTTCCTTTTTATATACCTGTAGAATCTCTGACCGTCTATTTTTATATTTCATGCTAGTTTATTCTCATAATCTATCTTCTCTCTCTTTATTAGTTTTTAGTCGTCCATTGCTGGTTTCTAAAAATTTCCCAATCTACCACTAATCTTCGCAACAATAGTGCACAAGACTTAATGAAGTTTCACCGCAATTATGCAGTTTAAAAACATAACACACAATTCAGCGTAGCTAGTGATTGCAAAGAAAATTCTGATATATTTAGATCGTCACTTAATGTACCAGACCCTGAGCAGACAACCAGTTCGAATGACTTTGCGATATCGCTTGAGAGTCTACTATTGACAACGAAGATTTGCTACACTTCTATCCATTTGTGATGGAAAATATCTATCTGAGTCTTCGAAACTGTTTTCTAATACTTTTAATTGCTATTTTGGTAATAACAAGAAACAGCAATTTAGAAACGTTAAACAACAAAATTCACAATACTGTTCAGTGCAATGCAATTATTTTCTCATTCTTATTCAACGGTCAATTAAGATTTTCTTATTCAATATTCATAAATCAGGGAATTTAATTCATTAAATTCGCTAAATATATTCCTACGATTTGATTTCATTTGGACTCCCCAATATTTTAATGTATCATTGGTATGTTGACTCTTTAAGATAACTTAGGGGCCGATTTTGATCAAGGCCGCTGCCTGCCCAAGTGCTGCCCAAAGTACAGCCAATGGCCGCTGAGGTATTCATCGCCGAGATCCCTCGAAGGTCGGTGAGCAGCAAATGCACACTGTACGCCACCAATCTGGGTAGCAGCAGGCGGGAGCTCTCATTCTCGGCGGCAGAGGCACTTGCCACCCAAGTCCCACCGAGGATGGAGTCGGACCCACGGAGGGTCGAACAGCTGAAAAAAAAATCATCATGAAAAAATTTTAAAACTATCGGAAAACTTTCAGGAGACCTCATCAAAGTAAATCGCTGTGGAAAAAAATATATATAACGTTCACTAATCTTTTTTCAGGATCTTCATACTTACTGTCAGGGACAGACCAGCCTCCAGCCAACGGTCCACCCCTGGTCTGGCGCTGAGTCCCGCCCGCATGAATATGGGAGCTCGGCAGGCGGGAGGTCAGTTGCGCCACTTGGCCGTCCGCTGACGTCAGCGGGCAGTTCCTGGCGGCTCTCGCCCGCTCCAGGCCACGTCAAAAGTGACACTGGGCGGATCTTGCAGAGGAATGTCGTCGGCAGTGGGCGGCAGTCGGTGGAAGTGGGCGGTGAGTTGATCAATTTCGGCCCCTTAATGTATGAACTTGTTCTTGATGTCCCCAAATGTTGTCATGCCTTTCCGGTTTATTTTTTTGTAAAGTTTGTTATTTATTTTGTTTTAAGATGATTAACATACTTTTCAAAAACCCTTTTTGACACTGGCACTCAGTGGGAATTATCACCACTAAAACGTCTATTTCATATTCAATAAGGACATTCTGGATTGAGTTCAATGAAGAATATGCTGCTTATTCTGACTCCTCAACAATCTAATTAGTTTATTTATTAAATGCTCAAAGACCTCATGAATATTTCATGCTCTATATTGAATTTAAAGTCTTTAACCAAAATACCTGTGCAAAGGAATTTAACCTTTGTCATTGTGCTATTACCAATATAGATTATCTGTGCTTTGCCTCTAAAATAGCTGGAATGTAAATATACTAACAGGAAACTCCAATTACACTCTATCTGATCCTACTATTAATAAAACATTATCCTATTTTTTAAAGTGCTTGCCATATATATTGTGACATATTCACAGAACACAGCACACACAGCTTCTAACATGGCAGGCAGCTCTCTCGGAAGCCTCCGGAAATCTGCCTGGTTCTGTTTATTATTAACTATGCAGTTGCAGTACACAATACGTCCACATCCACAGTGTGGAGCTACAAACATTACAAGCTTACAGACATTACATTTCTCCCTCCTTAATGAAGAAGCCATCATAACAAACATCATACATAACTTTCATGTTTATACATAACACAGGATATAAACTTATTTTTTTTCCATATGTACAAATGTAACTTTACCACTTGTTTTCTGTTTCGAAGAGGATACCTTCGCTCTCGAACAGAACCTTCCAAACATGGTATCGATTTCACACTCATTCAAGGCTCATCCTGAGGAACATTTTCCTCCATGGAATTTCCTTGATTTTCATTTGAACTCATTCTAACTTCAGGCTCTTTGTTTTCCTGACTCGGACTCAGACATTCATTCTGATTCTCTCCTGGATTTGTTTCCAGTACATTGGATTTTGGATTTGCTACTGGTATATCAAAACTATCTGATGAGTCAGAAATAATTGAATCATTCCCACCTTCAACTCCTTCCATGTCTGTAGGTAAAATATGATCAATATGAACAAACCTAACCTGTCCATTATCAAACATCTTTACCAAATATGTGCGAGGACCAGATATCTTCACCACTCTTCTTGGTAACCACTTTAACCATTTATGATGATGGCTCTTCACTCTCACCTTCTGGTTTACGGTTACTTTATAATCACCGCACAATCTTACCTTACTATCAGACTTGGGTACAACAACAATGGGTGTAGCCCAATTACATCGATCTATCTTACAAATAATGTTCTCAGTCTCTAGTCTTTTGAGTTCTTGCTCAACTTTCTCCTTGAGTGCATATGGTATGGAATGTGGCTTGTAGTAAATCGATCTAGCATCCTTCTGTACCCTGACAGTTGCCTTGAAGCCTTGGATCGGACTGCCCGTTTCGCAGAACACCTTTGGATACTTCTTGATAACCTCATCCGTTGATGAAAATCTCACTTCCACACAGAAAATCTTACTCCAATCCAGCTTCAGTGAGCTCAACCAATTTCTTCCTAGTAAGGTAGATTTGTCTCCTTTCACTACTATTAGAGGCAAGTTCTGAAATTGATCTTTATATTTCACCGGTATGGTGATACGACCTACCACAGGAATTTTCTCTCCCAACTAGCCTCGTAGCTCTATCTTGGATTTCTCCAGTTGAAAATCACGCAATTTGTCGTGATATATTGACTCCAGTACTACACTCACGGATGCACCCGTGTCAATTTCCATTGGTATCTTGAATCCCGCAACATCTATGTGAATTTTGATGCTTTCCGAATCGCTGTCCGTTAACCTCATGCTCCTGATGATGTGTAACTCTAACATCTCCTCGTCCTGTTGTTGTTCTTCCATGCTATGTAGTCTCTTGGGATTTCTACTCATAGCTTTGAATGCTGGACTCATAGCTTTAGAACCTGGTTTACCCTTCAGTCGGCATGCCTTCGCAAGATGCCCAGTCTTCCTGCAGATGAAACACTCTGCCTTCAAGTATGGACAACTTTGAGCAATGTGTTGTCTCAGGCACCTATAGCATGACTTCGACGCTCTGTTAGAATTTCCAGTTTCTGAGACTTTGGGCCCCCACCGTCTTTTACTTTGAACCTGCAGGTGATTTACCTCGGTTAACTAATGACCATAATCATTATTTAATTCTCGGGAATATTGTTCGGCCATGCCCATCAACCTCACTGTCTGACAAGCAATCTCAAAAGTCAAGTCATCCGTCGTTAATAACTTCCTTCTGATCGCATCATTTTTCACCCCACAAACAAAACGATCCCGTATTGCTTGGTTTTGAAAGTTTCCAAAATTACAGTACATCGATAGCTTTTTTAATACTACGATGTAATTACTAATACTAACATCAGCCTTTTGATTCCGAATCCCAAAACGATAGCTTTCAGCAATTTCTAATGGTTTTGGGATATAGTGCTGCTCCAGCTTCGTTAAAATCTCTTTAAGCGTTGTGTCCTTTGGCTCATCAAGCACAAGCAGATTTACAAGGGTTTCGTATAATGCCAGACCCGCCTCCGATAAGAAGATTGCTTTCTTTTGTTCCAACACAGCCCAGTTCTGGACTGCATTGTCTGGAACTTCGATTATGTTATTTGCAGTGAAATACATTTCTAGCCGATCCACATACGCTTTAAAACATTCCCGGTCATGTCTATATTCCCCCAAATGTCCGATTACACCTGCCATTTTAATCTCTAGCTGTTCACACCATGTGCTGTATTTTACCTCGGATTTTTGTAGCTTTTTCCAAAGACAGAAACTTCCAAAGTCTCTCTGTCGGCTGGCTGAATCCTTCACCAACAAAATTTAAGCTTTAAATCATCCGAAAAATCCCATCTCGCCACCAAATGTGATATATTCACAGAGCACAGCACACACAGCTCCTAACATGGCAGGCAGCTCTCTCGGAAGCCTCCGGAAATCTGCCTGGTTTTGTTTATTATTAACTATGCAGTTGCAGTACACAATACGTCCACATCCACAGTTTGGAGCTACACAAACATTACAAGCTTACAGACATTACACATATACATTTTGTCTCATAGCTTGGGTTTTAGTTTTTGCAGCAGCTTTCCTTCAGTCGTGAGGACATCTCAGAGGACAATAGAAGTGATTGCAGAATGTTTTGCAGATGCAGATAAATATTAGAGGTGAGCTTAGAGGAATGAGATCTTACTAGATGGAAAATAAACATTTGTGAGGAAAACAAGTGAGCGGTAAGAGGTTAGAGATTTTTTTTCCAGTAACTATTAGCTCAAAGAAGAGATCATGAAACAGAAAGACAAGGGTGGTAAGACAAGGTGAATTCAATTAGTAAAGTTACACAAAATATTTTCGTGTTTTAGATGCTATTATTTAAAAAGATGCATGTGGCACCCAATTTTTAAACATTGCCAAAAATTCTATTGGTTTTATTTTAATAAAGTAATCACGTCTAGTGTACATAATACAAAAATATTAGTATTGAAAGAATAATGATAAATTAAAAATAAACTAATCAGAAAAGCCTAAGAAAACAAAGGATTCCTAGTTAAAATATGGGTTTATGCTGTTCTTTGCATCTTAAAACAGAATTATATGTTTTTTCTTAATGCTTTGTTGGAAAGAACCAATTAACTAGCAGCAGACAATTATACTCTTTTTTGGTTTGTCCATTATCACAGGAATGTCACGCTGTTCCAATGCCCAGTTATTACTTTATTGAGATAAATGGAAGCTTAGATTCTTATGTATTTAAAATGGAAATGGTGTTGTCCATTTATAGTCTCCAATTTATTTTTTTGTAGAATGCAAGGAAGGATTCACAGTAAATTTTAGTGAGCAGATAAAATATGCAGCTTTTGTTATCCTTAAAGCCTCTCTTCTCTTTCAAAACTAGAGGTGATCAGAGTACTCTATTAACTGAGTGGCAATCCTTCCTTTCGCTACAACTTAGTAATTCTCTGTCAATTTATATATCTTCTTCCAATAAAATGAACCTTTGTTCACCAGTAATAGATCTGGCAGACTTCCCAGGTAACAAATAAGCTGCTTTGACAAAACAGCATCTCGTATTTTAGCACGATACTCGTCTTCTTCCTTAAAATTTCCTGATTGCTGGAAGAGAATGCATCAAAAGCAAAATGGGGGAATTTGATTGCTATAAAAGGAAAAATAATATAAATAGATTGGGGCTCCTCATACGAGATCGAGCATTGTAGAAACTAGACATCAGGTCCAAATGGACAATTATCACATTTTTAAAGACAAATATATGGCAACATAGATAAACGAGTTGCATGAAATTTATAACTAAGTCAGAATCTGCCATTTAAAATTTGACGTAAGCAACTTGAATTGCTTGATAATCCCTCGAATTAATATTCAAGCCTCAGAAAGCTGTGTATTGTTATGTGGCTAGAAATAGTCTCAATTCAGTATCATAAATATCATTCTATTTTCAGTATCAACAAAATCGGAAGGAATTTCTTTATGGTTACCCCTCCCTCTATGAAACAGAATCGATTTACATGATTATGTCATCATGACCTCAGCAACATTTATGATCAGCCATGATCTTATTGAATGTCTCGAGGGGCCATAGGACCTACTCCTCTTCCTATTTCTTATGTTCTCATGTTCTTAACATACCTTTAGGAGATTTCAACAAAGCAGATTTTAGTGGCTCTACTGGTACTGATAGACATTCCAACAAATGGAGAAAATATCACCAGTAAATTTCCCCCAAAACAACCTAAATACCAGATAAGTGGCAAATTCTGATCTGATCATTTGTTTTATCAGTCTTTAAAAATTGAGGATGTTGACATGAGATGATTAAATTTCACCAGTGAGTTAAAGTATAGTTTACAAACTGAGTTTGCAATATTATCTATTAGACTCCACCTGTTGGGCCACACCATGGGCCAATTTTCCCCAATGCCGTTTTTTGGGATATTGCCAGAGTTACGCCTGTTTTTTTTTGGCCCTGACTTCTCCAAAAAAGTAATTAGCAAGTTTCCTTGTTCTATTTTTTGAAATTGGCACTGCGCAGTCTGTCCTTTAGCTTGGGGGGATGGAGCCTAATGTCTGCGCCGAAAAAAATGACGCCACCCCACTTCTGCTCATGCGCAAAAAAAAAAGGACTTTTTTGACGTGCTTGCTGTGGGCGCGCATGCCCAGTACAGCTCCCGGTCTGCATTCGGCAATTTTTAAAGAGATAGTTGTCTGTGAGAAGTTTAATTATCATTGGAAAAATCAGAACTGCAATACAATATGCAACGTGGCTCCAGGACCAAGAATTTCTCACAGGATGAAGTGGAGGCACTAGTTACTGTAATTGAGGCCAGATGACATGAGCTGGACACCAGCAGAGGTTACATAAAAGTTTCACCAAAAAAAATGAAGAAACCAACTTGCAGAAGATTACTGTGCAATGGTGACCACCCCGAGGTCTGGAGGCCAGTGCAAAAAGAAGAGGCAGGACCTTGGTCAAGTAGTTAATGTAAGTAATATTTTCATTTATTCACTGGAATTGCAATTGTAAATGTGAATATCTGTGTGTCACACCCAGCAGAAAGACACCCTCTCTAAAAAGTTATATTTTCATCTTTGCAGTGGAAGGTAGCACACAACAAAAGGGAAAGAACTTGAACAGGAGGAGGCCCGGCAAATCTGCAGCCACTGACCAACTTGGAAGACAGGGTCGCTGCATTGATGGGTCCTGCCTGGAGAAAAGCAACCACCACTGCAGAAGCTGAGCCCACACTCGAGGGAGAGGTTAAATCCTGCAAATTCCACAATCTGACTTTGATAAATGTTAAGTACTGCGCGGGCTAGCCATGCTTCAGTTCATGGGGATGTCTCCCTCAGCTACGCTTCGGTTGATGCAATGTGCTATCATTCATTGTGGTCCTTCAAATCAGCCTGTTGCCTGTGCTGTGTGAGACTACTCATGCCACCCACCCTGCCCCCGCCTCTGCTGCTAACCATTTGTCTGTTCTGTTATATTTTGCAGAACTTGAGGTCAACCCCGACGATGCAGAAGAAGATTCAGACGAGGACGAGCCTGAAGAGGAGAACATCTTCCGATCCCACCTTCCAGACCAAGAGCATGGGGGTGAGGGGGAGGGATAGGGGGAGGTGATGGATGAAGCCGACACTCACACTGGAGGAGGTGCAGCTGCTGCCCATTGAGGTGCCAGCCCCTTTCCTGAGTGATACGAGTGTTGTTGGGACATTTCATGGTTTCTCACCATCCAAGGCTGTGGGTCCCAGTGGGATGCAGCGAGCCACACCCAGGGTGAGGAGTGGAGCCCCATTCCAATCCCCAAACCAGCCTCGAAGAGGCCCAAGCAGGGCCTTCCACATTATCGCCAGCTCCCACCTCCCCCCCCCCACCCCCACCCAATCAAGAATTGCACATTACCTGAGATGTTTGAAAGAATAAGCTTGGTACCAACCAAAAAAATGCTGCGTCACTGCCTGCGAGCAAGGGTGGAGTCAACAAGACCAAGCGCAGCGGGCAGTCTTAAAATAAGATGGAGGAGAGATGGGTGCAGTTTTTCTTTGCTGCTGCTGTTGTTGTTGTTGTTGTTGTTACTATTGTAACTACTCTCAAATTAAAAGTTTTTGGTAAGTTATGTACATTTACAAGTTTAAAAATTTGTAAGTGATCTTAAATTTTTAAAGTGATCTTAGAGTTTGTAAGTGATCTTAAAGTTGGTAAGTGATCTTAACTGAAAACTTTAAAGTTTGATACAAGAATATTTTTATTAATGTTAAATTAAGTAGAAACAAGTGTTTGTTAAACTTTTGAATTAAATATATTTTAAATTATAACTGAATCATTTCCATTATTTTTTCCATTATTAACACAACTTTTTGAAGTAAAGAAGAATTTCCATTATTTGTTCTATTAACACAACACAGCATTACGGAACAGGTCCAAACAGCAAACATTTGGAATAGTTGCCACTGAGCCTTCAGCGAGCAAAGCGTTCATGGATGAGCTGCTCGCTCAAGGCTCAAGCAATCATTAAAGGGTCATGGCGGCCCGCTTTCCTCCACCGTCATCTCCGGGTTCAGGTAGTTGCATGGCTTACTCATCCTCGTCCTCCTCCTCCTCATCTGCATCTTCCTTCTCATCATCAGTCACTCTCACCTAAGTTGGGTCTTCTACTACCAGCTGCTGCTGCCTCAGGATGGCTAAGTTATGCAGCACACAACAGTGAACTTACCGACAATCTCAGAGGAGTATTGCAAGTAGCCTCCTGAATGGTCCAAGCATCGGAAACATTGTTTCAAGATGCCAATGGTCCTCTCTATTATGCTGCACACCGCAATGTGCGACATGTTGTATTCCCGGTCAGCTTCTGTCGGTTTACACGTAGAGGCATCATGAGCCACGTGGCGAGGCCATACCCTTTGTCTGCTGAAACATGGCCGATATAGCGCTCTCGCATAGGATGAACGCATCATGGGTGCTCCCAGGGTATCTTGCATCAACTGACATGATGCGATGCCTGTCGTCACACATGAGCTGCACATTAACAGAGTGGAAGCCTTTTCTGTTCCTGTACATCTCAGAATCCTCCAAAGGTGCTCGCAAGGTGATGTGGGTACAATCAATGCAGCCCTGTACCTTTGGGAAGCCAGAAATCCTGGAGAAGCCCACAGCCAGTTCATGCATTGCCGGGCAGTCATGGGGAACTTTATGTAGTCATTCCTCCGGGCATATAGTGCAGCAGTCACCTGCTGATATGTGTTGCATGTTGAGAAATGGCATACACATCCCCAGTTGTGTCCTGGAAGGATCCAGATGTATAGAATGAAAGTGCAGCTGTAACTTTCACTTCAACTGACAAAGCAGTCCTCCTGACACTTCTAGGTTGCAGGTCTGCTTTTACTAACTCATAGATCTCGGTTACAACTTCTTTGCGGAAACGCAGCCTTCTTACACTGTCTGCATCACTCAGGTGCAGGTATGAATGCCTGTCTCGATATAGCCGATGTGGGTAAGGCCTCCTACCAATCATTCTATGTGCTCTGAGGTTCCTCATATGATGATGGCGAATCAATGATCTCCTCCACAGCACTATCATGCACAAGGCTTGCACAAGGTATGCCATCGTCAGTATTGCCCCCATGATTAAATTGTAACTTTACAAGCTCAAAACAGCAGGCAGGACAAGCTTCTTTGTTGTCTTTCTTCTCAAGGTCGATGCCCTAGTATGGACCACACGCAGGTCTGAGCATGCACAATAGGCTTGCTTAGATCAGGAAACATCCCCCACCTGCCCCACCCACCCCACCCTCATTCCTCGCGGGCTTCATTGCTGCATAGTGTAAGGGTTCTTATCCATTCAGTTCGGCTTCCAAACCCCCACCCCACCCCCCACCTCCCCCATGGGCTTCATTTGATGCTGCTTACTGCATAGCCTAATGGTTCCCATCCCTTCAGTTTGGTTTCCACACCGCCTCCTCCAACTGCCCCCCCCCCCCCCCACCACGGCTTCTTTTGAAGCTGAGCCCCAAGCCCCTGTGTCCGGGTAAGGGATCGATTCTGCCAGCTGATGCTCCGTCCCTCGGTTTGGAGACAATCGGTGGTGGTGTGGCACTTTTTTAAAAATCCACTCCAGAATTAAAGAATTGCATGAAACTTCCATGTTCTGCTTCATGGTATATAGTTAATGTGTTCTCGACTCCCTACAAAACTTCGCCGAAAAACAATGGCGTCTTTCTGCGCCGATCTTTTGATGTGCGCTGGGTTTTTTTAAGTGCCTAGAAGGATTTTTGGGAGTGGTCACATATGACATCCTAGGAGAAATGTAAGTTGGCTAAACTTGCATAATTGTGAAAAACTGGCACAGACATCAGGTTACGCCAAAATAAAACTAACCTAAAAAAATCGTAACTAACTGAGTTACGCTAGCGCTCAATCTTTAGGGAAACTTGGATTTTTTAATTTAGGCCAAAAAAAGCGCCACGCGCCAAAAAAACAACGCAAATCATTGGGGAAAATTGAGCCCATGCCGACTTACATTCAAGCGAAAAAGGTTAAGTTCGATTTATTTTCCAGAAATTGTATAAAAATTCAGAGTGAGAAGTTAATAATTCAAATTTTAAGTACCTGTCTATGTAGCATATAATTATGCCTTTAGAATGGAATCAAGAGTAAGTGTACGGATCTTCCATGATCTGAGGGGCAGGAGAATGCTTGGTCTGATTTCTGAGCAAGTTGTGGAGCCTATGCAGGATTCAGAATGTTCCATGAATGGATACATTCAGGATTTGGATATGGACAAGCTGCATACCATCCACAGAAGGGCAAAACAGGCTAAAGCTTGGTTTGACTAGAATCAGCTGTTCTACTTTGCTTTACTCTACCACACAATAAATGTTCCTTTTGTTGGACAGTTACCATTTTCAGCTTTGTGTTAATTTTAGCAATACCTTTATCTCACTTTGCTGGGATATTAATTTTCTACATATCATTGGCACTATTGACTTATACACCATGGGGATGTTTAAAACAATCGGCTGAATTTGGCCAGATATTGACTCACGTAATCTAATATTACACATATGCTTTTCCTAAAAAAAGGAATTTGTCATGGCTACTTTCAAATTCCATTTTATGAGTGCTCTAATTCATTCTTAATAACTTTGTGGGGCTCTCAGGGAGTATGCATCAAAGTCCAGTCTATCATTTATGTAATGACATTTATTTGGACACTGATTAGCTTCTATATCAGTGTTGGACTGCTAGAAATCCAGCCTTGGGGTTGTCTTAC
The DNA here is from genome assembly GCF_044704955.1 of Pristiophorus japonicus. NCBI lineage: Eukaryota > Metazoa > Chordata > Chondrichthyes > Pristiophoridae > Pristiophorus > Pristiophorus japonicus. Next base: position 281,311,504 of record NC_091979.1, read on the forward strand.
ATTTCAGCTGAAGTCATACTGAATATAATCACAAGATTATACTGTAAGTTTTAAATTTCACACCTTGTGGGACTGGGGCACCATGCATGCCATCTCTGAAGCATGTCAAAATCCATATGATCATTCAATGTTTTCCAAAAGATCAGGACCAAAAAATAAATTATGGTCATCTATGCATAACTATGATTACATTCAAAAAATATTCAGCATTGAAAAATAAAACCCACTTACCAATGGAAACCATTCAAAAGAAATTGCTCTATTAACAAGACACATGATTGTGATGCTGTCAAAAGTAGGAAATGAAACAACTTTTTATATGGAACTTGATACTGTACGATTCAGAAAATCAGATACACAGCTTTTCATGTATTAAAAAACTAGAGGGCACTCGATTAAAGCACAATGAAATATGAGTGCAGATGGCTGAAGAATAGACTAAATGTTACAGGCAAGGATGAGTGGTTCGGGTAAGATACAGTAATCTTTGGGGTACAGTCAGAGGATTTGGAATTGGGCTTTGGGAACAAAGGTTTTTAATAACATGAAGTGCAATGGCCACTGAAAGGGCAGCATACTGCCAGGTACTGAGACTGTGCATGTGCAGAGGCCTAATATTTTCTGTAATCTGTTCGGCAACGCTCTTATTATTTGTTGAGCACACAAGCACCTCTTTCTGTGTTTCTTTCTCTAAGTTTTATAGCGAAAAGAAAGTCAGCTGGATGTAGTTAAAATGAGTGCACTATTCAGCCACACAGATAATTTAATTGAGGCCAGGGCTGCTTTACCAGTTAGAAACCCAAATGAACAGATGGTCAGATTCAGAATATACATTTTCTTGGAAAACTAAAAGTCTCAAATATAGAATACAAAAATCTACATTCATCGGACCTGCATTACATAAGCTAAAGTGTATAAATTACATTATGCCTCCTTATTTTAAATTTCAAACACAACTTTAACTATTAATATATTGCCTTAATGTTTCTTCGAAGTTTCCTTTATTGTTTGATGCATAAGTTATGAACAAACATCATACAAATTATATATTTTTTAAATTCGTTCATGGGATGTGGGCATCGCTGGCAAATCCAGCATTTATTTCCCATCCCTAATTGCCCTTGAGAAGATGGTGGTGAGCTGCCTTCTTGAACTGCTGCAGTCCATGTGGTGAAGGTACTCCTCTTGGGCTCAAGTTTCGGACCCCCGCTAAAACGGCTCACATTGGAGAGGCCCGCCTAAGTTGTAGAACAAAAATTGCGCCGAATACTTACCTCGTGATTCTCCAATATCTGCAGGCCCATTTCCAACTCGGCGCGGCTCAGCAGGAGCTGCTGGGGGCGGAACTACAGCCATGCGCCAAAAGCAGTGCCGGCAGCTGCGTGCGTGCGCAGTAGCTCCTGGCCCTCCCAGCGCGTCCTGTCTCCGGGTGACGATCCTACCCCTAGCCGAAGGGACATCGCCCCTATCCAGGGCCTGACACATCTTACCTCGTCGGCGCGGCCCGCCCACCTGGCAACTCGCTGGGGGCGGACCCCGCCCAAAGTCCTCCGTGTGAGCCCGGCGTCAGTGTCGGCGTCGTCATCAGCGGGGCCCGTTCAGCCCTCCATCCCTCCCTCCCTCCCCCCACCCCCGTTCAGCTCCCCTCCCTCCCCCCTCCCCGTTCAGCTCCCCGCCCTCCCTCCCCATTCAGACCCCCTCCCCCCCGTTCAGAACCCTTCCCTCGCCCCCCCCCATTCAGACCCCCTCCCTCCTCCCCTCCTCGTTCAGACCCCCTCCCTTGCCCCCCCCCCATTCAGAACCCCTCCCTCCTCCTCTCCCCTTTCAGACCCCCCCCTCTCCCCTCCCCGTTCAGCTCCCCTCCCTACCTCCCCATTCAGACCCCCTCCCCATTCAGCTCCCCTCCCTCCCGGCCAGCACCCCTCCTCCAACCCCTCCCCCATTCAGCTCCCTCCCCTTCCCCTCCCCCCCATTCAGCTTTCAGCTCCCCTCCCTCCCCGCCCCCCCTTCAGCTGCCCCGCTCCCCCCTCCCCCCTCCCCTTTCCTCTCCACCCTCCCCCTCCCCTTTCCTCTCCCCCCTTCCCCCCTCCTCTTTCCTCTCCCCCCTCCTCTCCTCTTTCCTCTCCCCCCCTCCTCTCCGCTCTCCTCTCCCCCCTCCTCTCCCCTCTCCCCCCCTTCCTCTCCCCTCTCCCCCTCCCTCTCCCCTCTCCCCCCTCCTCTCCCCTCCTCTCCTCCCTCCTCTCCCCTCTCTCCCCCCTCCTCTCCCCTCTCTCCCCCTCTTCTCTTCTCTCCCGCTCCCTCCCCTCTACCCCCTCCTCTCCCCTCCCTCCCCCTCTTCTCCTCTCTCCCCCTCCCTCCCCTCTACCCCCTCTCTCCCCTCCCTCCCCTCCTCGCCGCTTCCTCCCCTCTCCTCTCTCCCCTACTCTCTCCCCTCCCTCCCCTCTCCCCTCCTCTCCGCTTCCTCTCCTCTTCTCTCTCCCCTCCTCTCTCCCCCTCCCCCCTCTCTCCTCCTCCCTCCCCTCTCTCCCCTCTCCCCCTCCCCCTCCCCTCCCCTCTCTCCCCCCACCCCCCTCTTGCTCCCCCACCCCCCCCTCCCCCAACCCCCCTCTCCCCACCCCTCGCTGTCAGAAACAGAGAGAGACACTGCAGAGAGAGAGACATTGACAGAAAGAGAGACACTGACAGAGACAGAAAGAGAGAGAGAGACAGCGGGTGAGGGTTTGGGGGGCATCCCAGCATGTTGTTAGAGGGCTCCCGGTGCTGCAGTCAGTATGTCGAAACTTAATTTTTTATTTATTGATTGATTTTTAAATTTTTTAAATTTTTAATTTTTTAATTTTTTTTGATTGATTTATTGGTTGATTTATTGATTTATTTATCATTTATTATTGATCATGGCTCTTTATTTGTAAAAGTGAAGTGTTTAATGTTTGTAACCCCCCTTCCCCCCTTTATCTCTCGTTCCCTACGCCTGATTTATAAGTGTAGGCAAGATTTTTCTGAGCGTACAAAAATCAACACTTACGCCATCCTAAGTTAATTTGGAGTAAGTTTTCACTGCCTAACCTCACAAAACAGGCGTAAGTGGCTGGACACGCCCCCTTTTGAAAAAAATCTGTTCTAAAATGGAACTATTCTAACTCACTAGAACTGGAGCAAACTAAATGCCGAGAATTACAATTTCTAAGATGCTCCATTCTAAACTAGTTGCTACAAAAAAATAGGAGCAACTTCCAAGCCAGGATGGTGTGTAACTTGGAGGGGAACATGGAGGAGGCGGTGTTCCCATGCACCTACTGCCTTTATATTATATTACCTTTTATATGTTACCTGAAATAGAGATAGATTACAGCAACTCCATGCCCTCAATAAATGGTCTGATTAGACCCTAAGTGATGGGATAACTTTTGATGAGACTGAGAAATATAACATTTGATATTAAATTAATTTATATCACTAGGTTTTTTCAAAATATATCTACAACAGTTCTTAGTGTGACTGTAAGTTTCTGTTTCAATAAAAATGTTTACATTTAGGACTTTTATTCAGAACATCCTTACAAATGTAAACATTGATACTGTCATTCCAGAATATAGCTCCTTTTATGTTAGTTATTTTTCATTCAAGTACACATATATGGAAGAGGCAGAGCTTCTCTAATTACTTATAATAATGCATTCAAAAATATTAACATCAAAGAATGGCAACATTTAACTTGCCACATGTGGAGAATCCCAAAAGTATATTGGGAGGAAAGATTAAGCTGAACAAAACAAACTTCAGTGAACAAGTAAAACTGAAGCTTAAGATTTGTGAGAGGGAAGAGCTTGGGGTCGATGGATCTTATTGGATGAATTTCCAAGGGAGCATTGATAAATTCGTAGGTAAGCCAAAATGATTTGAAAAATATTTTGAGCAATTTCTTTGATGATCCATTTTTTGTTATTGGTAGCTATTCTTTGGTTCTTGAATGGGAATGGAAGAAAATGTATTTAAAGCAAATCCATTGATTTTCCTTTCTTTGGGTAGCTTTTGCTGACTTCTCATTTTGAATAAGTTTTTGAACTTTATGACTGGTAATTTTTTGTTCTGATTTGCTACTTGTTGCTGGGCACTTTCTATGTTGGTTCAGTTCTGATTCATCAGTATTGTATGGAAATGATATTTGATTGAATCACATGCCAGAGTGCAATGAACAAGAAGTATACTCAGAGGTGAGGGGAAGATTTTCTAATAAAGAAGCAAGGCCCAATTGGACTTTGTTCATTTCTTCTGGGGCACGTTTCTGCAGCAGGAGATGAATTCAATGTGTAAATATGGTTGGCTTGGTGAAGTACAGGATTGTAAGGTAATTTGGGTTAGCTGTCTGAGTTCATTGGAAACATGGCACCGAAATGCTTATGCTGGGTGGATTTCAAAGTTTATGTAAAATGGTTCTCCAGTAAATGTTGTTGGGTTCTTGTCCTTTCTCATTATATTTTCTTTCTGCTACAATGTGTAGTGTAATCAGCCACACCTCAAGTGTGAATCTCTGGCAACTCTAAGATGGAATGAAATGAAATAGAAACATAGAAACATAGAAAATAGGTGCAGGAGTAGGCCATTCGGCCCTTCTAGCCTGCACCGCCATTCAATGAGTTCATGGCTGAACATTCAACTTCAGTACCCCATTCCTGCTTTCTCGCCATACCCCTTGATCCCCCTAGCAGTAAGGACCTCATCTAACTCCTTTTTGAATATATTTAGTGAATTGGCCTCAACAACTTTCTGTGGTAGAGAATTCCACAGGTTATTGCTGGTCTGTTGCCAGAAGTAGTGACTTTACTGCCACAGGCAAGCTATCCAAGCTATGAACAAAGTTTGGTGGTCTGATTGCAGAAGACGGTAAGATTCTGAGACTGCCTTCCAAGTGAAGCATAATTACCAAAGATGGGGTTCCTCTGTCACTTCACGAATAATTGTGGCATTCTCTTTACATCTACTGGCTTAGATAAGAGGAAGTCTGCTGAGCAAGTGCACCTATATGGGTATTAAACTCTTGCGATTTTAACTCCCAGGCCTCATCTGCATGCCGCCAGTCAAGTGCCTACTCGAAACAATGGAAAGCAGCAGCTACATGGCCTGTGCGAGTGGACAGAAGGAGGCCACCGGCCTGCACCAAAAGGAGGCTCCTCGGCACTCGAGTAAGTCGCGGGAATGGGGGGCTATGGAAGCATATCGCAGGGGATAAGGGGGAAGTGGACATTTGGGCAGCAGAGGTCTAAACTATACTTGTGGAGCCCATGGGAGCACTCCTGTTCCTGTCGGCCTCATAAGTAAAAAAAATGTTTTAAACTTCTTAAATGGCCTGCTCTGGATTTGATCCTCTTCCCGCTGCCTGCCTTCACCTGGAGCGAAGGCGATAACAACGTCCTCACTCAGGCCACAGTTAAATTGCAGTTAGGGCTCAATGATGACACCGGATCCCGACCTGCATGTTTATAGGAGGACAACGCCGGCTTCAGTCAGATGTCCTTGCCGTGTGCTCAGAAGAAGAGGTTACATTCGAAGACAGCAGGATCCGGCATCAGCGGGCAAGTCACCCAGCCGGGCAGGAAGGGTTAAGTTCATCCCTTATATTTCTACAAAGCTTTTTGTTTTGCTATTCATTTACTTTTGATTCCACAGCAAACCTCCCTGCGTTCAACAAGTTACTTTTATACACGCTAGGTGATCTTTAGATTTGTTTATAAATTCTTAATGAAAATGCATTTAGCAGATTTCATCGTAACTTACTGCCTGCTTGGCAGCAGGAAGTGACTCTGTTGGTTGCAAAGCTACAAAATTAGTCTAACAGCAAAACTCAAAAATCTGAACAAAGTCAACAATCATGTTCTATTGTTTTTTGTTAGAAAATAAATCCATCTAACTAAAATTGTAAGACTAATTCCTTTGGTAATAGCTCTTCCTTCGATTGTGAGCTGACATATTGACAAGGTGTGGTCCGGTGTCTGTTTTGGCATTTATACATGTATCTTTTCTTTTGTTTAATAACTTAAACTGTTGCCTTTCCTGTGCAGCCTTCCTCGGCATTTTCTGTTATTGTGATATGATGTGATGACAAAGTTAATGGGTGTTTCCTTTTATGTGTACAGTAACATGTTTATGAGAAGAGATGTTTTATGAAAAACTAGAGGCAGACCTGCCTTCTGAATCTCTTTTTAAAATCAACCAGTTGTAAAGATTTCAAACCAATTTTGACATCCCTTTTGAAGTTTTCGGATGTTATTGAATAACTGGCTTTTATCTGAGGAAATAACTTAGATGAGTGAGGAATATTATGAAGGAACTGCAATAATGACCCAGATTTACTGCTAAAATTGTAGCGTAAATAGGGAATACAGTTGCCAAATTGATCAAGCATTACATTTAGCAAGTATATGAGACCACCCTGAAGAACTAATTTCATGCCATTTTACCTTTGTACCAGTTGCAGCACAAGTGTACCTAGTGTAAGGTAAACTTTCTAAACTTTAGTGATAACACTATCAAGCTTTCACTAGTGTTAAGAAACGTACTGTAAGCAGAACACTATGTAAATGGGTAAGCATGCTGAGATTCATTTGACTAACCAGACATCAATGTGGAGTTGACAGTATTACTCCGCACCACCAGCTCCATATCATTCTAAATTGTTGCCCATCTCAAATTGACATAGCTGTACCATAACATACAAATTGTTGATGTTGCACTTAGTCACATCAATTGATGCTAATTTAGCTCCGCTACACTGTTGGGATCAGTACATCCCTCAAGCTGGTATCCCTGATTATAGTATTGCATAATCTGACCTGTCCTGTTATAAAATGAACCCTCATGGAGACTATTTTCTGATTTTAGTGTAGCCATTTTTAATCTGTAGACTTTTTAAACTAGGCCGCAGGATTTTTATACTCAGTAGTTTTAATGGAAATCAATAAGCGATCACTCAACACTCGCAGTAAGTGTATTGCCAATAACCTGACATGTTGTACTGTTTTAAATAGAGCAATGCATATATGAGGTGCACTTAAATAGTTATTTATTGTTACAATGTCTTTTTGTAGTGTAAATATATAAAGGCAAATTCATCATCAGAAAATTTGGACTAGGCATCTTGTTTCATAAGATTTACCCTGTAATTTCAAACATCATTGTTTACAGTCTACTATCTTATTAAACTACAGGTGTCATGCAACCAAAAACATTTTTTTTAATTCTGTAGTTATGGTAACCAAGTGATGAATGTCCTTCCAGCACATAATCTCTGAATGCCTTCTGCACCAGCATGTCTCTTGGAGGGAGACTTTCAAATTGGTGCCAAGTATGTTGATTTTTTTGGGCTATGGATGTGTCCATTAGAAACCAGATTGAGAATACCCAAAACCATTTCACTTATGACCCTTAACTGCCATTAGAGAGGAGTCTTTCATCCCATCTATCTGCCCTAGACTCCAGGGGGCCGAACTTGGTGGACTCACTGCCCGCTGCCGCCGAGTTTTCTGGGCGGTCTCCCCTCCGAGCGAGTTTTGTGAAGGCCTCCCGCCGGCGTGGAGGGAAGATTGCTGGTAACCGCCCGCTGACGTCCGCTGGCACACAACAAGCGTAAGTGTCCTCCCGCCCGCCGAGCTGCCAATTTGGTCTGGGCGGGAGTCCGCTGCAGCAGGGGAAAGGACCATCGCGTGGAGGCAGGTCTAACCTCAACGGTAAGTAAGAAGACCTGAAAAAACGGTTCGTAAACTTCTTTTCTTTATTTTTTCCCCCAGCGATTCAGGTGGATGGGGTCCTCTGAAGGTTTTCTAGTGTTTTTTTTTTATTTTTTGGAAAATTTTATTTTTATCCCTGGGTCCGACTCAATCCTCAGTGGTACTTTGCTGAGGATAGCACTTGCCGCTGCGATTGGGAGCTTCTGCCCGCTGCCGCCCATATTCAGGATGTAAGTCGCTTTTTTGCCCCGGGTGGTCTTTCCAGGACTTTTTCAAGAAACTTCCATCCTACAGTACCGTCAGGATCTCAGCGGTCCTTTGGGCAGCACTTGGGTGGAACTTACCTTCCACCAGGTTCGGGGCCATGGTCCCGGAGATAGAAGGACTGTGTTTTGACTCATGGTGCCATCCAACCTCCCTGCCTTCCCCTCCCCCTTGTCAACCCCATACTAGCAGTCATTATGCATTGCTGAAAGCATTAAGTATCTCTGTTACATTACAATTTGATTTAAATTGACTGAATAATTATTTGTTTTCATTAACAAATACCTGAATTAATTTCTTGAGGGTTGCATGTATTATTGTACTGGCAATAATGTGCCTGAATGTTTTATTGATTTTTCTTGCAAAGATATTACTGTGCTGTTACGTTTGGCTGTTTAATCCCAATAACAATACAATAATTAATTTAATAAATTTACAACAGTCTTAAACATTTTTTTCTCCTAGCTTTTAAGGATTTTGTAATTAAACAGAATAGTTCCACCTATCTATAATAAATATATAAAAACTTGCATCTCTGCACATTTCTCATCGACATAACCTGACCATGTTTTTGTTATACTTTTGTGTCAAAGTTTTCCTATTATAAATTCCTATGTCTGCGCTTATAATGGAAGCTGTCTAGGTAAACTTCTCATGTTGTAATTATACCTTCTCATCAGTGGTGGTACTGTGGCACCCCAGTGTCCCCCAGCCACTTGACGTGAACTGCAATAATATTCTATGCTTCAGCCAACTCTACTTCTTCGCTTGTCAAATGGCCTTCTACTCTGGGTGAACAACATAGAAACAGGAGATTGAAGAGGAACCTCCGCTTTGGATGTGCTTGTGAGTGAATTGTGGCAGTGGGTAGAATGGGATAATGGTTTTCTGGCTTCCTAAACCGCCTCCTCACCCCCTCGCCGCCCCTTCCCCCCACTCCGCGCCATGCTAACATACACCAGCTCTCTCCATTCCCAATTCTGCCAGATCATAGATCCTCCTCATTGCTAGCAAACACTGGTTCCCTGCACAGACACCCCTTTCACCACTGTTCAGATTCTGGTACCTTCCACCTACTGACCAGAAACAGGCTTTGGGGTGAGGGTGATGGATAGTGAGGAATAGGAGATAAGGGGGATGGGGAGGGGGGAGGGGGGAAGTTGGCATGGTAAGAGAGTGTAAGAGGGAGGAAAAGATGATGAGGAAAGGGGAGGTGACGGGTTGGGAGAAGATGGAAGAGGGAGGGGCTGGAACGTAGGGTGAGGGAAAGCAAAAGGGGCGAAGGTGGAGAGAAGGACATTGTGAGGAGCTGAGACGTTAGAAGATGGCTGATTGGAGCTTGGGAAGAATAAAGGCTGATAGCTCAATTGTACTTCATGGCCATCCTTCTGTATCCCCCCGCCATAGTGCTATGCTCTGTCCTGCCACATTGCAGGACATCCCTCCCCCACTGTTGCCAGACCTTAAAACAATTCCTGAAATCCCCAAGTGAGCCAAACCCAACATTCCTGTTCTCAGTTCTGCCTAATAAAACAGTTTTCCCTTCTTCCACAATCCTTTCCCCAGTGTTACTAAAGCACAAGATTCTCATAGCAGTGCTGTCAAACCCCATGACCACTGTCTCAATACTCTCAAGCCCCTTGATCCTTCTCCCTTACTTCTAAACTTGGGGACCTCCTTAGAGTGCTACAAAATATCATCCACACCACACTGCTTGCAAACTTCGAGACCCAAAGTGCTACTGAGCTCCAGCACACACCCTCTCCATTCCGCTCATCTTGTTAACGACCTGAACTGTGTCCTGTGTTGATAAACCTCAGTACCTCCAGCACAGTACCGCCTATCCAGGAATCTACCCTATTGTCCTAAAAGCCACATATCTACATGCAGTAATCCCATGCTGTGGAGGTCAGAGGGTTTGGCACTCACCTCACTGCCCCACCCCGCCCTCCCCGGCTGATTCGGGCTCCTGGGGCTAAAATCTTAGTGCTGTGTATGCAATAACTGTGAGACTGAGTACTGTTTAACTCAAAGAGGTATGACCTTGGCTCTGCTTTATTAAGGTCCAAAGTGACTAATGTACAAAATGGCTGGCCTTTTATACTTGGGCTGCGCACATGTGCGTGCAGCCCAATGGTCTCCAACATTGACACCAGCTAGTGGCTAGTGATCCCAAACGTACATACAGGACAATACCCGCCTCTGAAATATTAACAGAGTCTTTTACAAATTGAGACGGTCCAGTGTTTTACACTCCTAGGTTGAGCGTCTCAGTTCAACTCCAGCCTTGGGTGAGCGTTCAGAGTCTGTTGTGACTGGTGGCTGGGTGGCTGACCTGGTGGGAGTGGCAATGGCCATGTCAGGGATTGAAAGTCCATTTTCATTGAACATGTCAGTGATTGAAAGTCCTGATTCACTGATGACCACTAAGTCCTCTGATGACTGGAGGTAGGTTGGTTGTCGTCGATTGTCTCTTCCTCCGACTGTTCCGGTTCATCTGTATGCCGCAGCTTTGTTCGATCCTTATGTTTCCTGCATGTTTGCCCATTTTTGAGCTTGACAAAAATACTCTGTTGCCCTCGTTGGCCATGACAGTACCAGCAATCCACTATGGACCCTGACCATAATTCAGAACATATACAGGATCATTTACAGAAATATCGCATGACACAGTTGCGCGATCGTGATACCCTTGCTGACTTTGTCTTCTGAATTTAACATGATTATTCAAGTCAGGGTGTACAAGAGATAGCTTGGTCTTAAGACCTCTCTTCATCATTAGTTCAGCAGGCAAGACCCTGGTAAGCATGTGTGGTCTTGTCCTGTAACTAAGCAGTCTGCATGACAGACGGGTCTGCAGTGACCCTTGGGTTACTCGCTTCATACTCTGCTTTATGATTTGGACAGCACGTTCTGCTTGCCCATTGGATGCAGGTTTGAACAGTGCAGACTTTACATGTTTGATACCATTGAGTTTTATGAACTCTTGAAGCTCCTGACTGGTGAAGCATGATCCATTATCACTAACAATGATGTCAGGCAGACCATGTGTTGCGAACATGACACTGAGATTCTCAATGGTAGCTGTGGGTATACTGGATGACATGATTATACAATCTATCCACTTCGAATATGCATCCACCACAACTAAAAACATCTTCCCCAGGAAGGGACCTGCAAAGTCTATGTGAATCCTGGACCATGACCACGGACTCAGCGGCGATTCCACTGGTGCTTTGCTGAGCTGCAAGTGCTGCACTGATGCACACATGATTCCAGCTCAGAGTCAATTCCTGGTCACCATACATGAGACCTGGCAATGGCTTTCATCATTACAATGCCGGGATGTGTGCTATGTAGCTCACGTACAAATTTCTCTCTTCCTTTCTTGGGCACAACACCACGATTGCCCCACAGTATACAATCCGACTGAATAGACAGTTCGTCTTTGTGACGAATGTAAGATTTGGTCTCCTCGCGCATTTGCTTGGGTATGGCAGACCAATCACCTTTGAGGATGCAACTCTTCACCACCGATAAAATCGGGTCCTGGCTGGTCCAGGTCTTAACTTGTTGAGGGGTTCCTTTACTCTGAAAAGCATCCATAACTAACAATAGATCCACCAGTTGTGGCGTTTCCATCTCTTGTATGGGCAACAGCAGACGGCTCAAAGCATCGGCACAATTCTCGGTGCCAGGTCTATGGCAAATGACATAATCATAAGTAGATAATGTCAGCACCCACCTCTGGATGCATGATGAAGCATTGGTATTGATACCTTTGTTTTCAGAGAACAGTGAAATGAACGGCTTGCGATCTGTCTCCAGTTCAAACCAAAGACCAAGCAGGTACTGATGCATCTTTTTAACCCCATACACACAGGCTAGTGCTTCTTTCTCTACCATGCTGTCGGCTCTTTCCGTTTTAGACAAACTTTTTGAAGCATACGCGACTGGTTGAAGTTTACCTGACTCATTAGCTTGTTGGAGTACGCAACCAATTCCATATGACGGAACATCACTAAACGTTTACATGGGTCATAATGTACCAGCAGCTTGTTAGAGTAAAGCAGATTAGTGGCTTTCTCAAAGCTCTGTCTTAAGATGCACCCCACACCAGTTGTCACCTTTTCTTAGCAGCATGTGTAGTGGTTCTAATAAGGTGCTCAATTTAGGTAGGAAGTTACTGAAATAGTTGAGTAGACTCAGGAACGAACGCAGCTCCGTCACATTCTGCGGCTTGGGTGCATTCTCGATGGCCTTGGTTTTCGTGTCCATGGGCCTAATGCCGTCAGCAGCAATTTTCCTCCCCAGGAATTTGAACTCTGGTGCCATGAAGGCACACTGCAAGCATTTCAGTCTGAGTCTCACTTTGTCCAGACAATGTAGAACCTCTTCCAGGTTGTTCAGATGTTCCTTGGAGTCACAACGTGATTAGGATGTCATCATGGAACACGACGATTCTGGGAACGGACTTCAGTAGACTCTCCATGTTCCTCTGAAATATTGCTGCAGCTAAGAAAATTCCAAAAGGGCACCTGTGATAAATAAACAGTCTTTTATGCGTGTTCATGCACTTAAGTCTCTTTGATGTCTCAACCAGCTCCTGTGTCATGTAGGCTGACGTCAAGTCCAGTTTGGTGAATGATTTCCACCTTGCAAACAAGTCATCAGCCTTCGGTAACGGGTACTGATCCTGTTTCGAAACCCTGTTGATCGTGACTATGCCATCACTTTTCAGCACAGGAACAATGGGGCTGGACTATTCATTAAATTCAACCGGTGATACGATCCCTTCATGCTAGAGTCTGTCCAGTTCGATTTTGACCTTCTCCCTCATCATATACAGAACTGCCCGAGCTTTATGATGGACGGGTCTTGCATCTGAGTCCACGTGGATCTGCACCGTGGCTCCCATGAAGTTGCCGATGCCAGGTTCAAACAGCGAGGGTAACTTGCTCACTACTTGGGCACATGTATCTTTCTCCAACGACAATGCCTTGATGTTGTTCCAATCACATCTGATTTTTTCAAGCCAGTTCCTGCCGAACCGCGTTGGGCCATTGCCTGGGATAATCCATAGTGGTAACTCGTGAACTGCACCATCACATGACACTTTAATTGTGGCACTGCCAATCACCGTTATGAGTTCTTTGGTGTACTTGCGCAACTTGGCATTGACTGGACTCAGCCTGGGCCTTAGTATCCCACAGCTTGTTGAACGCCCTCTGGCTCATTATCGATTGACTCGCCCCCGTGTCCAATTCCATCAATACTGGCACCCCATTAAATTTCACGTTGATCATTATCGGTTTGCTCTTAGTTAGGAATGAGTACAGTCCATGCACTTCCTCCTCTAGTATCTCGGATTGCGTATCCAAATATGCGCTAGTCTGACCATCATCCTCCATGTGGTGTGTCGCAGCTCGCTTGCTCATCTGCGGACACTTGCGCTGGAGATGCCCCACTCTCAGACAGCCTTTGCAACTATATTGCTTAAATCGGCACTGCTGGTGCCGGTGATTTCCCCCACAATGCCAACATGAAGAAATCGGATGCATTCCCGCTGGCGGACTTTGGGCAGCCACAGGTTTCGTGTATGCAGTCGGGTAGGCCCTGCCATGTGCTGCTCTGCCGAACGCCGAATCAATCATATTTACAGTACTTGCCAAGTTTCAATTTTTCACTGATATCTGCTTTAGACTTCTATCCGTCGTCATGCATGACTGAGCGATCGTGATGGCCCTGTTCAAGTCCAACGTCTCCACCGCCAGTAGTTTACACAGGATCACCTCGTGGTTGATGCCGATCACAAAGAAATCCCGCAGCATGTCTGCCAACACAGCCCCGAACTTACACTGTCCCGCTCGACGTCTCAGGTCGGCAACGAATTCTGCCGCATTCTGGCTCTTTGAGCGAACGTGCGTGTAAAATCTGTTTCTCGAGATGATGATGCCTTCATCTGGCTTAAGATGGTCCTGTACCAGTGTACCCAATTCTTCATACGTCTTCTCTGTTGAACTCACAGGCAGGAGTAGATTCTTTATCAGACCATAAATGTTTGGACCGCAAACCGTGAGTAACACCGGCCGGCGCCGGTCTGCATCGCCGACCTCCTCTATTCTGTTGGCCACGAAGAACTGACTCAAACGGCTCACAAATCTTCTCCTTCCACAAATTGCTCCAACAATCCAATTGTGCTCATTTTTGCATGCAAAGATTCTTGTTGCCTTGTCGCCAAATATTGTGTATGCAATAACTGTTAGACTGAGTACTGTTTAACTCCAAGAGATATGAACTTGGCTCTGCTTTATTAAGGCCCAAAGTGACTAACATACAAAATGGCTGGCCTTTTATACTTGGGCTGCACACACATGTGCGTGCAGCCCAGTGGCCTCCAACAGTGACGCCATCTAGTGGCTAGTGATCCCAAAAGTACATACATGACACTTAGCATAGGAGATAAAGTACTTTAAATCAACCAAATGCCTCCATAAATGCTTTAATCACCATTGAACTGGAAAATAGCAAATAGTTCAAGTGTGCTGTGAAATCTCTGTAGATGTTAAAAGCTGCAAAAACTGGACATTACTTTTATGGTTAAAGTTCAAAGAACTCAAAAGCTATATGTAAAGATACATATTTATTTACTGGGTTAAAGCAACGACTGCAAAAATCTATAATCAAAAATAGCCTTTTCCTTTTTACACATAATCACTCACCACCATATATTCTCCAGCAGCTGGAAAAGCAGCGAAACAGTTTCTCAATGACTTCTGGCACTCAAAGAGACTTCCTACCAAACAGATGACTAAGAAATATGAAATACAGAGTATACTTGATGGACTGGAATAGTTTATGAAAAATATATAACTGAAGCATGTTGGGTCCCAAATGTTATATGTATTGCAAAAATGGATAGGCGAGTTCTGAGTCTTAAATGGGAAAATCATAATTCTCATGCCATGTACTCTATTAATTGCTGGGACAATGTTTGATACTGATTATATGTGAAGTATCCACCTGCTCAGATTTCCAATCCTCATCGTATGTGCAATAAGAAAAGAAAGAGTGTTCATTTATATAGCGCCTTTCACGACATCAGGATGTTCCAAAGTGCTTTACAGCCAATGAATTACATTTGAGGTGTAACCAATATAGTGAGATGCCAATTTGCAACATCCCACAAGCAGCAATGAAATAATGATCAGATTATCTGTTTTACTGGTGTTTGTTGAGGGACAAATATTGGCCAGGACGCCAGAGAGAACTCCCCTGCTTTTCTTTGAATAGTGCCAAGGGATCTTTTATGAGAAGGTAGACGGGGTTTCGGTTTAATGTCTTACCTAAAAGATGGTACTTTTACTGCTTAGTTCCTCAAGTAGAGCTATATAATTGGAGGAATGGCTCTCAAAAAGTAAATAGTGAGCTTGGGTAGTGCAGGAATGGTGTTTGGATCTCTAAGTAAAAAAGCGATGATTAATAAGAAATAAGTAAAGGCAAAAGAATGCAAAGTGTGATTGTCAAAGAGAGCATGGATAGGCTGCATTGGATCCATTGTTCAAGCCCTGTAGTTAATAAAGATGCTTAGAGCAGTAAGGTGAGAAGAGTTAAGATTCTGACAAGGTCAGATCTAGTTGCTGAGTTTGGAAAACTGTCAATTTGGCATTTAAATATTTGCAAATTTACTACTTGCTGCGCCTAAAAGTATTCTTAAACTTTAAAGGAAAAAAAATCCCAGAGCAGATGATACCTACACTATTCAAGGACCAAGACTATATAGACTACATCTGCAATGTTGTGGTTAAACTGGACCTCTGCCAATCTTTCATACATGGAAGCATAAGTAATTTACCCCAAATGCCATTCGTTTGTATTCTCAGTCATGTTTTTTCCCAATACAATCATAATGCACTGAATATATTCTGTAACTGTTCTGACTCCTAGATCAGTAAGTTAATCAAATTACTAAAAGGTGTGCCAATTGAGCAAATGCATTGGGAAATCCTAATCTGATTATGATGTCCTATTGTCAGAAGCTGTCATAACAATGCATAATGCATATACAGCAAGCAGCATTTGGCAAAATTTGAAAATGATTCTTCTGCAGGATGTTAAAAACAATGTTTCTTTGTCTGACTTTATCTTTGCAATACTTCCATCAGTCTGTAATTCCATTTAGAAAAAAAAAGTCTTCGGTTTTCGTAAATACATTATTGCATTACCAGCTTGGTCATATTTCAACCACTCGTGAGATCCTAATGATACATCAGTCCCTATAAACAAATAAATTGCCTCATATTTTGAATATTATTTTCAGGAAATTCACACATTCCTATGTCAAGCCTCCAGTGGCCATCCAAGTAACATAATTGGCTGTCAAAAGTTTAACTGCTTATTACTGTGTGCATGGTATGAGAAAAGCAAACAATAGAAAATTGTTACTGAATAATTTTGCAAAGATTCCAGATGTAAATGAATTGTCCAGACATAATGTCACAAAGCTTCTCAAGATCTGCATAAATTACGACAGAAAAATAAAAAGTTACGGCTATAAAATGGTAGTCCGGAAGCGATTTTGCTTCAATTCATAGTCACTAGTCTGTTGACACATTATTGTCAAATTTAGGTGGAAAAATATTAGCCAATCAAACCTGTCACTTTTGATGACAAAATTTCTTCTTTGTTCGTCATTTCATTCAGCAGGTCTGACTTTTATAAAAGTACCATTGGGTATTCTACACAAAAGAAAGATGGAAACGGTGATTAATTCAAAGTCCAGGTGCAAGCCAAGGTCAGGAAAGTAATGTTGCAGTATGTAGTGAGTGTTCAAGATGAATCTGATATTTGAAGCATCATTTTTGATACATTTTCCATTTTGCCATCAAGGGAAAGATGATGTTATGTGACATGTGAATGATTGCTAGCTTTAGAGTATTGTGATTGGCCTTTATATGAATTAGTTAACAGTGTCATGAGTGTACAATTACATTTATTGTCTTCCTACAGGATTGGCATCTCTCCAAAGCTTTTCCAATCATTATGATTTTCATTAAGTTCATTGTTCTCACATTACTCAACAGTATGTTATTATTAAGGCTACTCCATAGTATAGAAACCTTGCCGGTTCTCCAGGTAAACAATTGACCAACAAAGTTAGAACCTGCATGGCTTTGTTGATACACAGATGACATCTTAAAATTATTTCTGATAATACAAGGTTTCTCTTTTTTTTAATATACAAAATCTCAATTTGTTTGAATATTACACAATTTTTCCTCTGATTTTCTCCCGAGTTTCCTGATTTATGTATTTCCTGCTTTATATATTTCCTGCAGCTAAGAGGGCAGATGTCAACCTACATTCAGGCCTCTATCAACGCCACTTTGACACCACCTGGCAGGAGGTACACATTAGTACATTAGTGTCCAAGTGATAACATTTTCCCCCAATTGTCCCTCCCTTTGTTTGGGGAAATACTTAGGAGCCAAAATTCGGTGGCTTGCGCCACTCGTTAGCGCTGGAGAGGGCCGCAAAGCAGCTACCGACACAGCACGCTGACTCTCCTCCCGAAAACTTCAATGGAGGGATGGGGGCAGCGCTAAGAGGTAGTGCTGCGCACTCTAGCATCACCCACGTAGCGATGTCATCGAGTGTGTAATTCCTCCTTAGCGCCTCCGGCCGCAAAATTGAATTGGATTGCCTGCTTTACCGGCAGGCGCTGTTCCCGACAGGTAAAGCAGGTGAAGCATTGGGGCGAAATGACTGCGGAGGAAAAGTTAAGTGGCTGCAATCAAATTTATTAATTTTAAATTACATTACTTACTTGTTTGTACTGTTTGATTTACCTGCTTTGCTTTCTCTGCAGGTTTTGAGCTGGCGACCTCACTTCCTAGTGCCACAACTTCAGTAGGCCTCCCGCGCTACCACCCGTTAGGACCCTCAGGGGTTGAAATTCGATTGCTACTGCCAGCTGATACCGCCTGAGTGAGGCCGGCAACGGGGCATAAACGGCTGGGCGGCAGCTTTAGGCGGGGGTGCCAAACAGTTGGGAAATTCGGTTGTCCTTTTTCAAGGGTGTAAAGATTTGCCGCCCCGCTGACTACTGGCATGGAAATCCTGACGTCAGTACGCGTGCAATGCCTCCTTAGCCGGTCTCGCCAAATTCACTTTTGCCGCCTCACTTACGGCTGGCGGGGAACACGCCACAAAAAGTTGGCATGCACAAGTCGAGGTAAAGATGCTGGGGCGGTATTTAAAGGGTGTTGCAGCCAGACCACAGAGGTGGCGGTCAGTGCTGCGTTCTCTCCTCGCAGAGTGCGTAGGTGTTGGAGTGCTGCGACTACTCAGCTTCACAACTAGCATTTTGCAAACTTTGGTAGCTTTCAGGTCGGATACATTGGCGATGAGCATATCGTCACTACCTTCTGCAACTTAATGGGGGCAGTGATGGGGCACCACGTAGTCCTGCAGTGAAGACTTCAAAGGCGCCGTCTACAGAGATGGCCAAATGTGGGTCCACTCCAAACCTTGGGGCAGGAGGCCATACAGACGCAGCGTTTACTGTGCGCATTCTTCGTACCTTGATATGACCATGGAGCAGTGCATTAGAATGCTGCGGTTTCGCAAGGAGGTGGTCACGGAGCTCTGCTACCTCCTGTATACAGACCTCGAAGCTGAAATTGGCACCAGGACCTCGCTGTCAGTGCCTGTGAAAGTGACAGTTGCCCTCAATTTCGATACCACCGGCTCCTTCCAGTCTCCTGTAGGCAATATATGCAACATCTTGCCATTTGCAGTATATTGCTGTAATCGTCAGATGACCGAGGCTCTCTACAGCTGACTCATGGACTACATCAAGTTCAACATGTCCAGGCAGACCTGGATGAGCACTCCCGTGGCTTCTCCAGGATAGCGGGCTTCCCCATGGCCCAGGGGGCCATTGATTGTATGCATGTGGCATCCGTGGGCCTCGCCTCACCTGGCCAGCCTATACACCTGGCCATCTGCTAAGATATTGTGCCCCACCCTCCAAGCCATCGTGTATATAAATGACAAGACAAGATTGTGACAAATTCAATGAATTTTTATTTGCAACAAAAACCATAGTGTGCTGTAAAGAAGCACTAAAGGATGCCATCATTCACAGCAAACAATAATTGAAACCAGACCCCTTGAAACATTATCATCCACATCCACGTGCAACTATTCACATTAGTTCATAATGAAACAAGGACAGTATCTCTGGCCAGCATCAAACAATTCTTTAATTGCTCATGCAAATGGAACTATTGACATGAGTTCAGATTTGAGCAACGCCACCATCTCTGGCCATCATCAGATAATTTTTTATTGGCTCATCCAAGTACAACTATTTATATGACTTCATATTTGAGCAAGGTCACCATTTCTGGCCACCAGCACACACATATTTAGCGGGTCTTTCTGAGTGCTTTCCCACTCCTTTCTTTCTCCCCCCCTCCCAGGCCTACTGCTCCTCCTCAATGGGGTCTCAGTGCCTGCTGGTGCCGCTGCCACAGCTGATGGCCTAGCAGGGTGTTCCGCACCAGCTTGAGCCCTGGAAGGCCTGGCTGCGGACTGCATCACTTCAGCATGGGCGGCAGCAATCTGTGGTGGATGGGTTGCAGAGAGCGGCAGGGGCAAGGGCGGAATAGTGTCATCCTGAGGTAGTACATCACGTTCCAAAAGGCCTAACACACTGCTATTCCCCCAGGGCAGAGCCTCAGCATCTGGAGCTGTCTGGATGAGCACAGATTGTTGCCGTGCTTCACCAATGTTAGTTCCCCATGCAACTGATGGGGCTCCAGACACAATGGCAGCAGTCAGTGTCTACGTGGATTCAAGTTGGCTCTGCATCAGGGCAGACTGTGACTGTATCATACCACAGAGCTGATTGATGCCACCACACACTGACGACATGACAATCTGCAGGCCTACCAGAGCATTGG
The DNA here is from genome assembly GCF_044704955.1 of Pristiophorus japonicus. Classification (NCBI taxonomy): domain Eukaryota; kingdom Metazoa; phylum Chordata; class Chondrichthyes; family Pristiophoridae; genus Pristiophorus; species Pristiophorus japonicus. Next base: position 281,331,461 of record NC_091979.1, read on the forward strand.
CCTGCTGCTCAATGGCTACTGCCACGTCAGCCTTAGCTCATGCCACTATGTCTGGGACCCCATGATCACTTGAAGCATCCAACATCCATTGGTATCTACCAAAGGCTGCTAAGACACAGATGCTGAGGCTGAAGCAGCCTCCACCACACGCAAAGGCAGTGCATCAACACCCAGCAGATAACTGTGCACCTGCAATGACTGCCTTGCGAGATCCTCTAATTCGGGCTCATCATCAGAGTGCTGAGCATCACTCAGGCACGCATACACGCTCTGGGGAGCTGGCCCCCTGATCTCCCCTCCCCTGTGATGTTGCTGCAGACCACTGGGTCATGGAGCAACACCCACCTTCATCTCTCCGACCATGCCTTCCGCCAAAAAGCTGCTGGCCCCACTCTCTGAGGACATTGGATCTTTTGTCACGTCCAGAGAGATATCCTCTGCCTCCATGTCCTCTCCACCATCACCCGCAGTAGAAGGCTGACGTGCAGGCCCCTGGCCGTTTGACGTGGCAATAGCCATTGAGCAGCAGGCCAATGCTCTGCTAGGCCTGCAGACTGTCATGTCAGTGCGTGGTGGCATCAATCAGCTCTGTGGTGTGATACAGTCAACTTGAATCCACGTAGGCACTGACTGCTGCCATTGTGTCTGGAGCCCCATCATCATCTGAAACCACAAAGCTAGAGAAGAATGGTTACATGCAGGGGAGGGGCCAGGACTAGGAAAGGCATTCGCAAATGACAGTCTCATGGAAAGTGGTGAAGGATTGTGGTGTCAGAGCTAGGTGGCCTGCTAGAGGCTGCAAATGAACACAACATACCGTTACTGTCCCAAGGGGGCTCAGCCTCACCCACCGCCACTACATCCACTTGTGCGCCCATCAGGGCCGAGACGCGTTCCTCTACCGCAGTTAGGGGTTGCACCTCAGAGTCCCCTCCTTCAGTCTGGATCTGGTGTGTTCTGGCCTGCAAGATTAAAGAGAACGTCAGAGTTAGTGCCCTTCTATCCGTCTGTCCGAAGTGCCTTACATAATTCAGAACAGGCTAGTGTACGAGAGTCTTTAAAGGTTGATGTAACTTCCATTGGCTGCGAGTACTTGTGGAAAGGCTTGAACGAGGGAGCCAAGGACCTAACAGTAACGATAAGGATAGCGCCTTCCAGCTGCATATGAAGACTGAGGAGGTAACAAGATGAGGGGTGGGTTTCCACAACGGTGTAGGAAGGTTAACAGCGCATGCCGGACCTTGGAGTGGGTGAGGCTGCAAATGCGAACCATGCATCTGGCCTAACCCACGTATAGCATGGGGTCAGACACATTCACATTGAGGAGTGACAGCACATTGAGCTCAGTGCATGGCATGCTCAGGTTAATGTAAAATATTCTCACCCTCACCAACAGAGTCATGTCCGTCCACTTCTGCCGACATTGGGTCGCTGTCCTGGGCACCATGTCAGTCGCTGATACTATTTCAGCGACTTCCCACCAGAGCCTTCGAGATGTTTGGGGCTGTGGCCTCCTTCCAACCTCCGGGCTGAGTAATTCTTGATGCCTCTCCAGGGCATCAAGCAGAGCATCGAGAGCGGCGTCCGAGGAGCGGCGAGCACGCTGGCAAGCTACTGCTGCATCGGCCATCTTCACCCTGTGAGTGAGTGCGTAGGAAGGGTAGGTAGGCACGAGGCAGTGCCGCGCCCAGTCACCGCCTCAATTGAATCCAAGTGGCAGCAGCATGTCTGTGGCGCAGTTACAAGTGATCATTGCTGCCTGGATGTTGCCGCCCCACTTACCGCAGCTTACCGCCTCAAGTTTAGAGTGCAACGCCGGATTTAATGCTGTCCCCTTTTCAGGCAGCAAAACTGAATTTCGAAGTTGGAGGCGGCAACTGCCGCCTGGTGTTAAAATCTCCATTCAGATGGTGACACCACCTTAAAAACGGAGTCACCAAATTTTGATCCCTAAGAGTAGCGTGCAACGCGTCCCTTAGTGCTCCACTCCTCTCTTAGGGCGCTGATAGTGAATATCCCGGTTGGAGACGGTAAACATCGCCCAACACTAAAATTAGCGCCAATGACCGCCTCAATCCGGGCAATAACGAATTTCTACCCCTGATTCTCTTCTCAGTGCTTTTTAACAGTGGTTTAACTCTAAACCACAAATTAATAGGGTGTGGAGTATAAAAGCTGGCATCTCAGACCAATAGCTGCAGTATCTATTAGCAGCTGGCAGTACCTTGTTTACACTACCTGGTTCTGATTCAGATTGTCAGCTCTGAGAGAGAGTGCTGCACCTACATGCTTACACAAAAGCACAGTACTCACTCCACTCCAGCACATTTCAAACAGCTAAATTAATTCTCGGGATGTGAGCATCATTGGAAAGGCTGGCAATTATTTTCCATCCCCAGTTGCCCAGGTTTGGAATAGAATGGATTGCTCGGCTACTTCAGGGGGCAATTTAGAGTCAAGCACATTGGTGTGGGACTGAAGTCACATATAGGCCAGACTGGGTAAAGCTGGCAGGCTTCCTTTCGTAAAAGACATTAGTGAATCAATTGGGCTCATATGGCAATCCAACAGTTTCAAGGTCACTTTTACTGCTACCAGCTTTTTATTTCCAGATTTTCTAAACTGAAAGCGGTTTGAAACAAAGGTTCCCTCTAGAGTCAGGTTAGAATCTGACTCTGAAATTGTACAGAAACGTTAACATTGTTGTAAAATGGAAACCAATCAATCTGAATTGTAATATACAATTGAATGCTGTAAAAGCATAACTAGTTTGTGAGAAGAGTGTGATTAAGGATCAAGATAATGTTTGGAATTCTATAAACTGGGGATA